>NC_064626.1:100453953-100756984 GCF_023864275.1 Schistocerca cancellata
TTCTCTACCTCTACGTCTTGCAGTAATAGTGTTGCTAACAATGATTTTGAGATTTCGTTAACTTTGCAGGACGCTTTCGTGAAGAATGTGCAGTGACATACCTTTTAGTCGGTGACATTCGCCAGAGTAAAATACGTCAGAATTTCGCTCAGGTGCGGCAACCAATGAAAATTATGTAATTAAATAAAATTCGTAGTTCGTTTCAGAGTTAGCTATTCTCACAACCTTAGATATTTGCGATTTCATCTTTCCTTTAGCCTTAATTACAGTGATCATGGAGCGCTAGGGTGCTTTAATCCCACTAGGTAGATCTGGGCCCTTATGACTTCGTGGAGGAGTCAATGTGGCCTGCAGACTAAAAAGTTTGGAGACCCCTGGTATAGACGAACCACTTTGCATACATGCATCCACACTTCATTATCAGACCTGCTGCTCAAGGGATAAAAATCATTAAGGGCTTGCTTTTGCCACTTGCCTTTGTAGTTACTACTCAAGCTAAAAAGATACGACAGCTTGGAGGTACTATGCAACTTAAAAACATTTGAATTGTAATCGCTACAATGATTAGATTGCTAAGGACATAAGCACTGACATAATGTTCTTCTGTACACTGTCATCCACCACCATAGAAACTACTGAACTTACACCCATTACACCCTGTACTACCAACCAGTTAGATACTACAGTGTGACTTCAGTTATGTGCTCTCTCTCACTCTCTCTTTCCTTCACTATCTCCGTCCCGCCCTCCCATCTCTCTTTCTATCTTCCCTTCACTCCCACCCACCCTTCCCACTCTCTCACTCTTTCTTTGACACTCTCCCTCCCACCCTCCCAACTCTCTCTCTCTCTCTCTCTCTCTCTCTCTATCTCTCTCTTTTCCCTTCACTCTGTCCCTCCCCCCCTCCCCCCTCTCTCTCTCTTTCCTTCACACTCTCCCTCCCATCCTCCTCTCTCTCTCTCTCTCTCTCTCTCTCTCTCTCTCTCTCTCTCTCTCTCCCTCTATCTTTCCTTCAGTCTCTCCCTCCCACCCTCCCCACTCTCCTCTCTCTCTCTCTCTCTCTCTCTCTTTGCTTCACTCTCTCCCTCCCACCATCCCCCCTCTCTCTCTCCCTTTCCTTCACACTCTCCCTCCTATCCTCCTCGCTCTCTCTCTCTCTCTCTCTCTCTATCTTCCCTTCAGTCTCTCCCTCCCACCCTCCCCACTCTCTCTGTCTCTCACTCCCTTTCCTTGACTCTCTCCCTCCCACCCTCCTTACTCTCTCTCTCTCTCTCTCTCTCTCTCTCTCTCTCTCTCTCTCTCTCTCTCTCTTTCCTTCACTCTCTCCCTCCCGCCATCCCCCCCCTCTCTCTATTTCCTTCACACTCTCCCTCCCATCCTCCTCTCTCTCTCTCTCTCTCTCTCTCTCTCTATCTTTCCTTCAGCCTCTCCCTCCCACCCTCCCCACTCTGTCTCTCTTTCTCTCTCCCTTTCCTTGACTCTCTCCCTCCCACCCTCCCCACTCTCTCTCTCTCTCTCTCTCTCTCTTTCTCTCTCTCTCTTTCCTTCACTTTCTCCCTCCCACCCTCCCCACTCTCTCTCTCTCTTTCTCTCTTTCTCTCTTTCTCTTTCCTTCACTCTCTTCCACTCCCCACTCTCTCTCTCTCTCTCTCTCTCTCTCTCTCTCTCTCTCTCTTTCTCCCTCTCACTCTCGCACTCTATCCCTGTGTGTGTGTGTGTGTTTTTCATCCATGCACACATATTTTCCATTGTTCCCTATAGCGATTCAGATCAACCGTAAAGAAGAGTGCTGTTTCTAAGGGTAGTCTAGATTTTAGGACAAGCTGAGAGTCCATTACCGGACCAGAGCCCCGCAGTGAAGAATATTTTATCCGCACAGAGCACTGGACGCAGGACGTGGCCACGAGGTGCCGTATGAGTTCTCACATTTAATTTCCGGCCCGGAGAGCAGCCGGCGAGTGTGGCCTCGGTTCATTTGTGAGCGGGCGGCAGGCGGCAGGCGGCAGGCGGGCTGGCAGCGGCGGTGATCGCGGCCCAGGCGGCGCCGGGCGCGGCTATCTGTGACGCTTCATTAGCCGGCGTCGGCGCGCTATTGAGGGGGCGGCCCTGCGCGACGCGGCCAGCCGTGCTATCGGGCTGCGGCGGGCAGATAACGCCTCCCGGTCGCCCACCTGCCGCTCTTTATCAGCACGGGCCATTAGCGAATTCCGCCGGGGCCGCGGCGCGGAGGAGGCAGCCAGTCTGCGACGGCACATTCAGACTGGAAGTTCGGGGAAACACTGTCAAAGCCGCGACCAGTTGAGGGAAGTATGCCCCATATTAGAGACGCGAGTACGAAACTGGTACTCATGGCCAGCTTTAATACACTATGCAACAAAGGATTTTTTAAAATTGGCTGCTTGGTTCAGTGACCGTTTATAAATTGAAAATGAAGCAAATGAGCGAAATATCACAATTTTTAGTGTTCTTTACCAGGTTTCAACACTTCTAAGAGTGCCTTATCAGAATTTAGACCTACAAAGTGGTTCATAACATAATTACAACTTTATGGAAGGAAATTTTTTTCTACTATTGCCCATTAAAATTGCTACACCAAGAAGAAAAGCAGACGATAAACGGGTATTCCTTGGACAAATGTATTATAATGTACTCGTATTATACTAGAACTGACACGCAATCTGGGTGCATAGATCCTCAGAAATCAGTACCCAGAACAACCACCTCTGGCCGTAATGACGGCCTTGATACGCCTGGGCATTGAGTCAAAGAGAGCTTGGATGGCGTGTACAAGTACAGCTGCCCATGCAGCTTCAACATGATGCCACAGTTCATCAAGAGTAGTGACTGGCGTATTGTGACGAGCCAGTTGCTCGGCCACCAGATCTGGAGAATGTGCTGGACAGGGCAGCAGTCGAACATTTTCTGTATCCAGAAAGGTCCGTACGGGACCTGCAACATGCGGTCGTGCATTATCCTTCTGAAATGTAGGGTTTCGCAGGGATCGAATGAAGGATAGAGCCACGGGTCGTAACACATTTGAAACGTAGCGTCCACTGTTCAAAGTGCCGTCAATGGGAACAAGAGGTGACCGAGACGGGTAACCAATGGCACCCCATACCATCATACCGGGTCATACGCCAGGGTGGCGATGACGAATATATGCTTCCAATATGCGTTCACCGCGATGTCGCCAAACACGGATGCGACCATCATGATGCTCTAAACAGAACCTGCATTCATCCGAAAAAATGACGTTTGCCAGTCGTGCACCCAGGTTCGTCGTTGAGTCCACCATCGCGGTCGCTCCTGTCTGTGATGCAGCGTCGATGGTAACCGCAGCCATCGTCTCCGAGCTGACAGTCAATGCTGCTGCAAACGTCGTCGAACTGTTCGTGCAGATGGTTGTTGTCTTGCAAACGTCCCCATATGATGCCTCAGGGTTCGAGACGTGGCTGCACGATCCTTTACAGTCATGCCGATAAGGTGCCTCTCATCTCGACTGCTAGTGATACGAGGCCGTTGGGATCGAGCACGGCGTTCCGTGTTACCCTCCTGAACCTACCGATTCCATATTCTGCTAACAGTCATTGGATCTCGACCAACGCGAGCAGCAATGTCGTGATACGACAAACGGCAATCGCGATAGGCTACAATTCTACCTTTATGAAAGTCGGAAACGTGATGGTCCTTATTTCTCCTCCTTACACGAGGCATCACTACAACCTTTCACCAGGCAACGCCGGTCAACTGGTGTTTGTGTATGAGAAATAGGTTGGAAATTTTCCTCATGTCAGCACGTTGTATGTGTCGCTACCGGCGCCAAACTTGTGTGAATGCTCTGAAAAGCTAATCATTTGCCTATCACAGCATCGTCTTCCTGTCGGTTAAATGTGGCGTCTGTAGCACGTCATCTTCGTGGTGTAGCAATTTTAATGGCCAGTAGTGTATATATAGAAAAAAGTGTAAGCTGTAAGTACTAACAATACCAGACAGAGACAGTATTCACATGTCAAGTTTAAAATAAATAACAAGCCAGGAGGGCTTTAGTCACAATAACTCAATAAGAATGTGTGAAGGCGAGCCTCTAAGGGCTGCTCATACTTGCGGCTGTACAGGTATGAGCAGCCCTTAGAGGCTCTCCTTCACACATTCTTATTGAGTTATTGTGACTAAAGCCCTCGTGGCTTGTTATTTATTTTATACTTGACATGTGAATACTGTCTCTTCTGGTGTTGTTAGTCAATACTTACACTTTTTTATATATAAAAAGCTTACTTCCATAAATTTGTAATTATGTTATAAACCACTTTGTGTGTCTAAAGTCTGATGAAGGTACCCTGAGAAGTGTTGAAACCTGGTCAATTAGACTAAAAATTGTGACCGAGGGCTCATTTGTTTCATTTCCAAACTTAGAACATCGCTTTCCCAAACCATTAATTGTATCCCATTGCACAGTTTCATATTAGGCTCAAGGGTACTTACAGTCTTCCTGACAAATGGTGCAAACGGTGTTGGCCTCTCACTTCACCCTCGGGCTAAGCGAAGCTTCAGCGCCGACACATCTGAAGAAAAGGCCACAGCTCTGAAGTACATGCGAGCTGTAGGGTGGGTTAATGATGTTACATTGGCACTAAATTTCAGCCAATTCTGCCCAACGCCTTCGTGGACGTGTCACACGATGCTAAGGTCATCACACCCCTCTTACCTCATTTCATCCCATCTTTTATGCCTCTATGATGGAGGTCAGAAAAGCGACACCTAACGATGAAATCAAGCGGTTTTCGTGTAGGTGGCAGAGGAAAACATTTCGCACACTCCAGTGCTGAGAATCTACAAAAAATGCCTCAGGCCGAGCGGGATTAGCCAAGCGGTCTAGGGCGCTTCAGTCTGGACTGGGCGGCTGATCCCGGCGGAGGTTCAAGTCCTTCCTCGGGCATGGGTGTGTGTGTTTGTTCTTAGGATAGTTTAGATTAAGTAATGTGTAAGCTTAGGGACCGATGACCTTAGCGGTTAAGTCCCGTAAGATTTCACACACATTTGAACATTTGAAAAGGCCTCAGGGGATGAAGAGCGTCAACAGAACCATCCCTTCCCTTGGTGCTTTTATTCACTCACATTTCGTATAGTTCGCAGTACGATGACAAACACGACGATTTTCTTGACGAACTTCGCCACTGCTGCCACCTCCTGGACTGTCTCTAAGGATATCGCAGTCTCCAACCCCATTGAACGTGGTGTTATACCTTTGAAGTTTAGCGTAACAGCAGTTTTTCCTATGCCATACAGGCTAGGATCAGTACGGACCGTTCAAAGCCAGGAATGTGGTTTTGTGCTTCTTTATCCCTCCCTTTCCATGCCGTTGTGTCTCATGAGGAAGAGAGACTTTGACACTGACACATGGGTGAATAAATTACTGACTTTAGCTATAAGATCAACCAGCCACCTTGGTGTCGCCTACGCACTATTCTTGAGCACATATAACTTACTCATGTCTCGTCATTAGGGCCGTCTCTCTCTCTCTCTCTGTCTCTCTCACTCTCTCTCTATCTATCTATCTCTCTCGCTCACTCACTTGCTGTATAAATATTGTGAAAGCCAAAATCCTTACTTTAATTACTAGTTTCGAGAGAAACGTGCTGTCAGCTTCAGATTCATGTTACACTTTGCGTAGATGTTGACAGACACGTGTCGTCGACATTCTGAGAACAAAGTTCAAGTGCATTGAAACATGACATACTGAAACGTCCCCTTAGGAAAATTATACATGACTGTGCTTAAACTGACACACAATATTTTTAGCGCAACGCAATCTGACTTTCAAAAATCTCTACTAAAGAATGACCCTGTCTAACATTAACCTATACCTTTCACAAATCACTTACCTCACAAAAATCTTCGTTACTCGAACTACTGCAATACAGAGAGCGCCACTACTGCCAGCTAAATAACAGATTCAGACTACTGAAGGCACTAACTACAGATAGGCATAATTAGCAAATGAAAGATTTTAATAGAGAACAAACAATTGTATTTACCTTAATAGTCATAATATATATATCAGTTAATGACATCCAGTCTAACAAATTTCATAACTCCGCCATCTCTCTCCCCACTTCCACCACTGCTGGCGGCTCACCTCCAACTGAGCAACGCGCAACGCTACGCGCTGTTCACATCCAGCTGCCGCTGCCCAACACTACAATGGCAGACAACAATGCAAACTAGCCACAGACTGCACACAGCACAGCCAGTGATTTTCATATAGAGCGCTACGTAACGTTGCCAGTAAGAAAACTTAAACAGCCTACTTACATAGCCCCCATGCTCCCCACAAAAAATTTTACAAATTGTTTTGGGCAGTGGCAAATAATGATTTGATAAAATTTTTCATAATTACAATAACAAAGATATCAAATGCACACACTTATTGATACAATGTTGGTCAAAAGCTAAAATTTTCTCACAGTCCATAAAGACAGTCCTGATCATTCATCATAGTAGTAATTACAGTTTTTTTTTACAAAGTCTCATTACTAAAAGAAATTGCACACAGAAGTAGTGGATTTCCATGCAGTCTTGAAGAAGTAGTGTTGCCCTTCGAACGGAAAGACAGTGCTGACTCTTGACATGCAGACAGGTAATGGGCCACAACAGAGCAAACCCACTGCAGAGTCATTCGAAGTTTTGAAGAATATTGGTAGGTAGGTCATCACAGAGTAGACCCACTGTAGTCCTGGTAGAGAGTATGGTATTGGTGGGCCACCAGAGGTGCAGACCCACTGTAGTCCTGGTAGAGATTGTGGTACTGGTGGGTCATCAAAGATGCAGACTCACTGTAGTCCTTGTAGAGATGGCCAGCAGCCATCTGTTGTGACTGTACAGGTGCACAATCACCATTGAATAGTCTTGCGGAAATATAGCAAGTCCATAATCACCACTTGTGCAATCACAAAGTTTTTGGAATTGTCCTTGGAACCAGCAATGCTGTTATCCAGTCCCTTGCTGAATTATTAACACACGTGCAAACACTAACAGTCCCAACTTCTCACATAGTGTCCATATAGTATGACCAACAGAAACGTGTGCAGTGAAATGGAACTTACAAGTTACTTAAGTTGATGAACTGCTGTCAATTACAATTTTATAACATAAGAGTACAATAACAAGAAAACATAAACAGTCTACTTACAATACCATGTGGAGTTTTTTAATGTACGAGTATTTACACTTTTGAATGGGGGACTCCATATGGTTCCCAACTTGTGCAGCGACTGTAAACCATAAAATTACCAAATAATCAGAAACCAGTCGCAAGATCATGTTTTTTTTATTTAATTTTGGATATCTATTTCAACTGTTTAACAGCCATCATCGGTGCTTTCAACGTGTATTCTCCCTGAGTAATAACAGACAGTGTTATTACTCAGGGAACATGCACGTTGAAAGCTTCGATGACGGCTGTTAATCAGTTGAAATCGATATGCAAAATTAAATAAAGAAAACATGATCTTGCGGCTGTTTGCTGCTTATTTGGTAATTTTATTTACACTTTGTTCTCAAAATGTCGACGAGACATGTATGTAAACATATACGAAAAATTGTAATTCCAATCTGAATATGACAGCGAGATTCACTCGAAAGCAGTCGAATAAAGATCTGAAAATCAAGCGATCTTGGCATTCACAAAGAAATATATATATTCTTGAGCACGTTGAAAACGTACCAGTTAGAAACTTGGACACCAATATAGCCTAGCGGCTGCTGTAACACCTGAGGCATAAGCAGTCTCTTCAACAGACTTAGTTGGAGTTTACCTACCTTCAGGCACTAGAGCAGCTGCGAGACTGAAAGGGTTTCGAAGTTGCTAAAAGGTATATTTTCAACGTGTTCGACAAACTTGCGAGGGTGGCACCGAAGATGTTGCCGAACTAGGATCTCTGAAAGGGACAATTTGTCGTTTTCTTCACGCATGTGTAAATGCCGAACCTTCCAGTGATCACGCCACAAGAGAGCGCCAGAAAGGAGCGACGAGAAAGCATGAAAACACTTTACTGATCCGAATCTCGTTCATATTTCTTCAAATGGTTTTGAACAGTTTCTTGTGGTCCCGCCATGTGTAATACAGCAAAAACTGCTGTCGCGCTGTGACGTCACGTTAGTAGTGTTGCAGTTTACTGATGTCCTCAGAGTAGCGTTGAAACGCCCAGATGGTGACAGCAGTGGCCAGAATTGTCAAGAATGGCCCCCTGTTCCTCACTGCACTGCGAAATGTCGTTTTCGACAGCAAAATGTGTGTGTGAATCAACGCTCCAAGGGAAAGGATGGTTTCATTGACGCCCTCTATGTTATTCCCTGAGGGCTTTTCATGTCGATTCTGAGCTGCGGTGCGCTTGAAATCTTTTCCAGGACCACACGAAAATCGTGTGATTTCAACGCTTGGTGGCGCCGTTTGGACCTCAATCACAGAGGGTCCATATAAGGGATGAAATAAGGATAAGATGGGGCGCCACTCTTTTACACCACTACAGAGGAATTTAGGCACCTTTAAGCCACATTTCAAATTTATACGTTGCAATGCGAGACAGTTACGGATTATCGAAGACGTGATCCTTTAATTTCATAGCCCAGTGTATAAAAATACACTAGCGCGCGAAACTTAAGAACGAACGTATCTTTAGCTTGGTGTGTCACTGTCAAGTAACAGAGCTCGATAGAACTGGGACCAATCGTTGAAAAAGTTGCTATAGTATAGTACAGAAGGTGACTGAAATACGCAATGAGACAAACAGAAATTACACTTTTAATGAAAGACAAGATTTTCCTTGAAGCCATAGTGATTCATTATGGCCCCTAGACATTACAAAGGACGCGACATGGATCTGAATAGGGTGTGTGATCACCATGGACGGCAACGCATGCTTTGTAACGTGCTCGCATATTGGCCACTGGGTTGGTAAGTAGTTCTTTTGCTAGCGCGTTCCGTTAGTCTGTATGTAGGTTTAGAACTACTGGATGGCCGTTCGCGCATATGGACTCGCTGCAGTAAAGTTCCCCTATACATCTCGTATGTGCTCGATGTACTCGTAAGTCATTCGCGAAATATCCTCTCGTTTCTCCCCCACCTGTTACATGCGGTTGCACATTGTCACCCGTAAAAATTAAGTAAGGCCGAATGCACCCCTGAAAAGACGCACATGTGAAAGGAGTAAGGAGTCACCATAAGGCTTCCTGGTGAGTGTGTGACGCGTCGGTCCATTTGAGACGTCCTCCTTCCTGTTTTATATCGTGCCAGACAAATTATATTCAAATTACCCTTTTCCTGTGCTGATTTTCTTTACTACTTATTCCGCAATGACTGTCTAATAAGACACTCGACTAAAAGTATATTAGCATCGTTTTTCATTTCCCATTTCCTTAAATGTCTGGAATTTAATGCGGTGCATGAGTTCCTGACAACTGGTGTTCCAGGCAGTAGTTCCTTTCTTCTCTTGGACTGGAGTAAATGGAGAATGTTACGGGCTCCACGTGAATGGGTTGTTTGACAAGGAAAGATTGAAGGACAGGCAGGTAGCAAACGCTGAACGAGGGAAGCATGGGGAATTTTCGGTCTCAGCAATAGTATTTGATTTGGCGGATCCAGTCCCCTTGCTTAGTTGCCTGCATTTGGGTTTAGGAGAGGACGATACCGCACTGGTCTGGATATCACTTATGATACCTACAAGCTGGTGCCAGTGTCCAAAGAATGCCAAAAGCAAAACTCTTGGTAAAGATAAAATCAATCCCAGCCTCTTTGAAATAGTACACCACTTAAGGCTAGATTCTCAATTTGTCGTTTGCATTTATGTGGGGGAGGTAAATGTGTGTTTTCTGTGGGTGTAGATGGAAGAATGGAAAATTTTTAGTGCACACCTGTTTTTTGTAAGAACATGTCGGACTGGACTCCGTTACAAAAACCCTCCGTTATCTAATCAGAACCCTGACATTACAAGACAGTTTCTTAACGTTATAATGTAGATGTCACATTATTCTAGATACGAGAATACTATAGTTGCTTTAATGTAAATGAATTTCACACTTCTGTACGGTCTCACGAAAATTACAATGGCAGGTACGGGACAATGGCGATAAATACCGAAAGAGTACATCATTAATAGAGATTAATTACTATAAGGAACTGTTCTGGTGCGTATTTTCAATAATAATGTAATTTTCGTTATCACATTAAGAGGGAAGTTACGGCACTGAATTTTCTTTGCTTAAAACCTACTACAGTCTTGCCTCCTCCTTTCAAATTAGAAGTCGTATGTTGTAGCACTCCTCAATATAATTTTGTATTAATATATTCTTATTCCGTTTTGCACAACAGATCGTCCGACACAGAACCCTTTTCAAGCATGTAAGCTTGACCCGAATTTTGTGTTTGTTTCGTAACCAATACAAACTTACTCACAGGATTACTTTTGTCACTTAATACTCAGCAAAGTTATTATATTCATTGACTTCAGTATGATCCTGCAACCAAAACTTACCGCGAGGGCCACTATTAATTGCCGACTAAATTCAGATTAACCTCTTAGCAGTGTTTACTTAATGCGAGCACAGTTGGTAAGTGCTGAAGTCCGTGGGAGCCCATGAATCACTGTCAGGGATTGATATGAATATGAGTTACGTACAAGCTCCAGCTGGCAATCTGACAAGTGTGCCGTGTTCAATTCCTCCACATCAAGGTATAAAGACCGCCAAAAGGCTCATGTTCGACAATGTTCCTGTTTGCATTACGCGTTCCCACCTCTCGTTACGTGAGGATACGTACAGCATTGTAGACGGCCATGTGCGGTGTTTAATTCTGTTAGAGTGGAGGGTGTAGTTCAGATTGTGGGTGGTTCTTTGATATTTTGGTTGTGTTTCTCTTACCCTGACTTCAGTCCCTCCATTCTTGTACTCTGTTATGTGATTCCTAGTAGATGAGGCCGGTTACTGGCGCAACCAATTAGATCTGAAGATGATCCAGAGTGATAGAAACATGTAATATAATTAAAAATGTGCAACCGAGACAAAACAATAAATGAGAATCATCTTATATATCTATAGATATTTGTTGAATCTGTCAAGACGATTATGTTGACTATAGTGGAACAATGGTATGCATATCAGTTTCTTCAACATGACAACTGTGTATATACAGGGTGTTTCAAAAATGACCGGTATATTTGAAACGGCCATAAAAACTAAACGAACAGCGATAGAAATACACCGTTTGTTGCAATATGCTTGGGACAACAGTACATTTTCAGGCAGACAAACTTTCGAAATTACAGTAGTTACAATTTTCAACAACAGATGGCGCTGCGGTCTGGGAGACACTATAGTACGATATTTTTCACATATCCACCATGCGTAGCAATAATATGGCGTAATCTCTGAATGAAATTACCCGAAACCTTTGACAACGTGTCTGGCGGAATGGCTTCACATGCAGATCAGATGTACTGCTTCAGCTGTTCAATTGTTTCTGGATTCTGGTGGTACACCTGGTCTTTCAAGTGTCCCCACAGAAAGAAGTCACAGGGGTTCATGTCTGGCGAATAGGGAGGCCAATCCACGCCGCCTCCTTTATGTTTCGGATAGCCCAAAGCAATCACACGATCATCGAAATATTCATTCAGGAAATTAAAGACGTCGGCCGTGCGATGTGGCCGGGCACCATCTTGCATAAACCACGAGGTGTTCGCAGTGTCGTCTAAGGCAGTTTGTACCGCCACAAATTCGCGAAGAATGTCCAGATAGCGTGAAGCAGTAATCGTTTCGGATCTGAAAAATGGGCCAATGATTCCTTTGGAAGAAATGTCGGCCCAGACCAGTACTTTTTGAGGATGCAGGGACGATAGGACTGCAACATGGGGCTTTTCGGTTCCCCATATGCGCCAGTTCTGTTTATTGACGAAGCCGTCCAGGTAAAAATGAGCTTCGTAAGTAAACCAAATGCTGCCCACATGCATATCGCCGTCATCAATCCTGTGCACTATATCGTTAGCGAATGTCTCTCGTGCAGCAATGGTAGCGGCGCTGAGGGGTTGCCGCGTTTGACTTTTGTATGGATAGAGGTGTAAACTCTGGCGCATGAGACGATACGTGGACGTTGGCGTCATTTGGACCGCTTCTGCAACACGGCTAACGGAAACCCGAGGCCGCTGTTGGATCACCTGCTGCACTAGCTGCGCGTTGCCCTCTGTGGTTGCCGTACGCGGTCGCCCTACCTTTCCAGCACGTTCATTCGTCACGTTCCCAGTCCGTTGAAATTTTTCAAACAGATCCTTTATTGTATCGCTTTTCGGTCCTTTGGTTACATTAAACCTCCGTTGAAAACTTCGTCTTGTTGCAACAACACTGTGTTCTAGGCGGTGGAATTCCAACACCAGAATAATCCTCTGTTCTAAGGAATAAACCGTGTTGTCTACAGAACACTTGCACGTTGTGAACAGCACACGCTTACAGCAGAAAGACGACGTACAGAATGGCGCACCCACAGACTGCGTTGTCTTCTATACCTTTCACATCACTTGCAGCGCCATCTGTTGTTGAAAATTGTAACTACTGTAATTTCGAAAGTTTGTCCGCCTGAAAATGTACTGTTTTCCCAAGCATATTGCAACAAACGGTGTATTTCTATCGCTGCTCGTTTAGTTTTTACTGCCGTTTCAAATATACCGGTAATTTTTGAAACACCCTGTAATAGCAGACATATAGGTTTACTTAAATTATGTATTCTCCGGCAATGTCATGCGTGTCGGGTGAAATTCTTTAGCCTGTCCAGCTTGGTATGCATCTACGAAGGAAACAACCAAGTGAGTACCTAGAACCAAATTACATCGTGTCTACGTTACTACTATAGGACGAGAAATCCGTCACATCTCATAGTACGCGTCGTGTGTGTTACTGCGGTGTTATCTCAGCCAGTGACAGTTCTTGATGAAGTCTGACATAACTGTCATATAGTGTAGCGTTGAAATAACAGTCAAGGAGTCTGTATTAACTGTCTTTTGTTATTTCTAATCTCACATTTAGATGCATCTGTGACACGTATTTGTATATGAAAACTACGACCTTTGGACAGTTGGCATATGACGCTAGAATATACAAAAAGTATACATCATCATCATCATCATCATCATTTAAGACTGATTATGCCTTTCAGCATTCAGTCTGGAGCATAGCCCCCCTTACACAGTTCCTCCATGATCCCCTATTCAGTGCTAACATTGGTGCCTCTTCTGATGTTAAACCTATTACTTCAAAATCATTCGTAACCGAATCCAGGTACCTTCTCCTCGGTCAGCCCCGACTCCTCCTACCCTCTACTGCTGAATCCATGAGTCTCTTGGGTAACCTTGCTTCTCCCATGCGTGTAACATGACCGCACCATCTAAGCCTGTTCGGCCTGACTGCTACATCTATAGAGTTCATTCCCAGTTTTTCTTTGATTTCCTCATTGTGGACACCCTCCTGCCATTGTTCCCATCTACTAGTAACTGCAATCATCCTAGCTACTGTCATATCCGTAACCTCAACCTTGTTGACAAGGTAACCTGAATCCACCCAGCTTTCGCTCCCATACAACAAAGTTGGTCGAAAGATTGAACGGTGCACAGATAACTTAATCTTGGTACTGACTTCCTTCTTGCAGAAGGAAAGTATACAATTGCAAAATAATCCAACACATCAAGTGAAATTAGAAAATTTCACTTGCAAGGTATGGGGAGAATCCAAACCAAACTTAATCCGTTAAAACACTGTTGTAATTCTGTATGCAGAACCGTCTACCTTTTTCTAATTTATGAAGAATGGTGGTGTTTTCATTAAAGTCATTAGCTGAAATCTTTTAGTGTCTTAAATTCTTAAATGAGACATGAATGCTGAAGATCTGCCTCTAAGATATGTTCTTTAAATCTCGTTTTGAAGTTTCGCTGTATTCGCTCAACACAAAATTTATCACGTTTACTACATATTATTTTATATGTGTCTGACATTTTATACATTTGTATCTTATCTATATTGTGCTTCTGGCATAATCTTACATTGTTATCTGTCCTGCAGTCAAGCTGGAGCCTAGTTTTCTAAACACACGACTTGTTTTATCAGATATTTGACGCCAGTATGGTAACGTTATCAGCTTTATCTACTCGCTCGTACTACTCTAATGTGATCTGATTTCTATTCTTAGTATGTACTTTCTGCTTTTTGTGTATAATTTCACAACGAGTTTTGAATCATAGCCACTGTTAGACGCTACCGTCCCTAGTGTACGTAAGTCAGCATAAATACAACCTCGCTTATCTTAGATGGCAAGAGCTGCTGTGAATTATGCGGTCAGATGTACAGCACTTCCGGAATTGAACTATTTCAAATAAGGAATAAGTAAACTTCACAGCTAGACTGATAGGTCTACATCTACATCTACATTTATACTCCGCAAGCCACCCAATTGTTTGAGGCGGAGGGCACTTCACGTGCCACTGTCATTACCTCCCTTTCCTGTTCCAGTCGCGTATGGTTCGCGGGAAGAACGACTGCCGGAAAGCCTCCATGCGCGCTCGAATCTCTCTAATTTTGCATTCGTGATCTCCTCGGGAGGTATAAGTAGGGGGAAGCAGTATATTCGATACCTCAATCAGAAACGCACCCTCTCTAAACCTGGACAGCAAGCTACACCGCGATGCAGAGCTCCTCTCTTGCAGAGTCTGCCACTTGAATTTGTTAAACATCTCCGTAACGCTATCACGCTTACCAAATAACCCTGTGACGAAACGTGCCGCTCTTCTTTGCATGTTCTTTGGATTAAGTTGCTCGCACATGATATAGTTCTGTACACTGAAAGACTCTTTTACGAAATACGTTTCTACCAACGACATTAATTCTTTTTCTCCATTTTGGTTACCAGTTATGAAATTTTAGCTCCAGATTGCATCATGTACTTACTGCACGTATGTATCTTTTCATAACGATAACGTTCCATCTCGCGCAGCCAACAGTTTACTGTAAACTGTGTTAACTTATCACCGACGAGTTTACGCATATCTCACACGCTTTGCTCACTGAAGACCTCTCACCATGTGAACTGTCCAGCCCCTACCGATAGGTGTCACGTACAGTGTTGGTATCTGAATCGATTGTAAGCGGGCAGCGATGTTGTATAGCTGTATCACTGAAGTTAAGTTAGTACCTCTGACTTGTGCGAGGGCGCAGTTGAGCAGACAATGTTAAGCTGTGTTAGAGTGAGAATATTATGTTTCAAATTTAAAGTGTCAATTTATCAGTTTGTTCAATCGACAGGATTATATCAAGATTGTAACGGAAAGTGATTCATGAAGGAGGAAGTCTAATGGAATGTCAAAGGAAAGTATTATAATGATGTTAAATTTTTAACTATTGCTGCGTCATCGGGCTAACTTGGTTATTGTACCGAGAGTTGCTAGATCTGAGAGATAGGAAATTGTATTGTTTGGATGTTAAGAAGTTCATTAAATTTAAAATCTGCCTTGAACACATATTCACAGTATAAAAAAAAAGTAAGTGTTGTCATTTGTGCATATATTTCATTTTTTACCAACCTTTCTCTTACAATTTTTTAATGGATCATGGAACCAAGTGTGTTAGAAACTAACAGAGAACTCAATGAACATCTCGAGTGTCTCTGTGTATATACAGTAATTTGCAGCTTTAGCATTGCGGCGCGTGAGACAGAGCAGTACTGCGACGTGTTATCCAGAGTTGCGCAGAACAGAGGTAAGGACAAAGTATTTTGATTATTTTCGTTTATTTATTTAATCAAGGCCTACTTATGTTACTCAGAGACAATTTTTGTGATCAATTTTTCAAACCAATGCCTCTAGGTTTCATGTCAAAGTCCATTAATCAGGCAGTTTAAACTGTTCAAAATTTTTGCTGTCAGATTGGTAACTTTTACAATATGAAATACTTCCCTTTCCATTACAACAATAATTAATTATTATTACGGTGCAGGTTTGCTTTCACATTACGAGAGTACAAGTTTCATTACGACAGTGTCCGCCCCTGATAGCTCAGTGGTTGCCGGCACGGTAGCTCAGCGTGTTCGGTCAGAGGGTTAGCAGCCCTCTGTAATAAAAAAACTGAGTTAATCGATAAACAACAAACTTCAACGGATATATTACGACGTCCGCCCCGAGCAGATGCAACGAACAAAATGAGATTTTCTTAGGAAAAAAAAAGTGGTCAGCGCGACAGACTGTCAATCCTAAGGACCCGGGTTTGACTCCCGGCTGGGTTGGAGATTTTCTCCGCTCAGGGACTGGGTGTTGTGTTCTCCTAATCATCATCATTTCATCCCCATCGACGCTTAAGTCGCCGTAGTGGCTTCAAATCGAAAGACTTGCACCAGGCGAGCGGTCTACCCGACGGGGGGCCTTCGTCACACGACATTATTATTACGACAGTTCATTTACTATGGCAGCTCAGAGCTTACAATCAGAAACAGTACTTCAGTCATTATTTTTCATTATTTAAAATGAACTTTCACTTATACATTATTTTTAATTGTTTGAAAAGAGAACTTTCGATTGTGTCCTTGTCTCAAAGCGCCATACGCAGCCTTAGATCTACATCTACTACATCTACATACATACTCCGCAATCCACCATACGGTGCGTGGCGGAGGGTACCTCGTACCACAACTAGCATATTCTCTCCCTGTTCCACTCCCAAACAGAACGAGGGAAAAATGACTGCCTATATGCCTCTGTGCGAGCCCTGATCTCTCTTATCTTATCTTTGTGGTCTTTCCGCGAAATGTAAGTTGGCGGCAGCAAAATTGTACTGCAGTCAGCCTCAAATGCTGGTTCTCTAAATTTCCTCAGTAGCGATTCACGAAAAGAACGCCTCCTTTCCTCTAGAGACTCTCACCCGAGTTCCTGAAGCATTTCCGTAACACTCGCGTGATGATCAAACCTACCAGTAACAAATCTAGCAACCCGCCTCTGAATTGCTTCTATGTCGTCCCTCAATCCGACCTGATAGGGATCCCAAACGCTCGAGCAGTACTCAAGAAAAGGTCGTGTTAGTGTTTTATAAGCGGTCTCCTTTAGAGATGAACCACATCTTCCCAAAATTCTACCAATGAACCGAAGACGACTATCCGCTTTCCCCACAACTGCCATTACATGCTTGTCCCACTTCATATCGCTCTCCAATGTTACACCCAAATATTTAATCGACGTGACTGTGACAAGCGCTACACTACTAATGGAGTATTCAAACATTACAGATTTTTTTCCTATTCATCTGCATTAATTTACATTTATCTATATTTAGAGTTAGCTGCCGTTCTTTACACCAATCACAAATCTGTCCAAGTCATCTTGTATCCTCCTACAGTCACTCAACGACGACACCTTCCCGTACACCACAGCATCATCAGCAAACAGTCGCACATTGCTATCCACCCTATCCAAAAGATCATGTAAGTAGATAGAAAACAACGGTGGACCTACCACACTTCCCTGGGGCACTCGAGATGATACCCTCACCTCCGATGAACACTCACCATCGAGGACAACGTACTGGGTTCTATTACTTAAGAAGTCTTCGAGCCACTCACATACTTGGGAACCAATCCCATATGCTCGTTCCTTAGTTAGGAGTCTGCAGTGGGGCACCGAGTCAAACGCTTTCCGAAAGTCAAGGAATATGGCATCCGCCTGATACCCTTCATCCATGGTTCGCAAGATATCATGTGAAACAATGGCGAGCTGCATTTCGCAGGAGCGATGGTTTCTAAAGCCGTGCTGATGCATGGACAGCAACTTTTCTATCTCAAGGAAATTCATTATATTCGAACTGCGAATATGTTCGAGAATCCTGCAACAAACCGATGTTAAGGATATTGGTCTGTAATTTTGAGGATCCGTCCTTCTACCCTTCTTATATACAGGCGTCACATGAGCTTTTTTCCAGTAGCTCGGGACTTTACGTTGGGAAAGAGATTCGCGATAAATGCGAGCTAAGTAAGGAGCCAATGCAGTGCTCTCTGTAAAACCGAACTGGAATCCAGTCAGGACTCGGCGATTTATTTATTTTCAACCCATTCAGCTACTTCACAACCCCAGGGATGTCTATCACTATGTCCTCCATACGGGAGTCTGTAAAAGACTCCATCTGCATAATTTTCACCTTACCGGTTTGATGTACCGCTTATTTAAGACATACATACTTCCTTGAGGGTTATTTCAAAATATTGATTTACAATATAAATTTCCCTGAATTGTACTTCTCTTGAAAGACGAAATTATGAGTTATTGCACACGCCATGTTCGTAATCTACACGCACATTCACACTCCACAAGCCTGCTTATGGTGTGTGATGCAGGGTACAATGTGTGCCACTGTCTCTTCCCCCGTTTCCTGTTCCAGTCCCGAATGTTTCGCAGCAAGGAGATACTTGTAAGCCTCTGTGTGTAAGCTGAACTCTCTGTAACTTTACCTTCATGGTCTTAACGCAAGATATACGTAGGAGGAAGCAACATAATAGTTGACTCTTCTAGGAACGTACGCTCTCGGAAACTTAAAGAGCAAACCTATAGAACGTGTCTTTTGCAGCGTTTGGCTCTGGAGATGGTTGAGCATCTCCGTGACGCTTTCGAGCTTAGTAAATGAAGCAGTAACGTGACGTGCCGCTCTATTTTGGATATCCTCTGTTCCCTCTAGTAATCCTATCCGTTTCGTACGGCATCCGGACCAGCAATACACAAGTATAGGTAGGTTCAAAATGGCTCTGAGCACTATGAGACTTAACTTCTAAGGTCATCAGTCCCCTAGGACTTAGAACTACTTAAACCTAACTAACCTAAGGACTTCACACGTATCCATGCCCGAGGCAGGATTCGAACCTGCGACCGTAGCGGTCGCATGGTTCCAGATCGTAGCGCCTAGAACCGATCGGCCACTCCGTCCGGCCAAGTATAGGTAGAATTAAGGTTTTGTCTGCTACCTTCTTTGTGTGTTGACTGCATTTCATGATCATTCCAGTCAGGCCCAACGCGGCATCTCCCTTACCAGCCATTACTTTTATATGGCCGTTCCGCTTTAAACCGTTCCATACGCACACTCCTAGATACTGAATGTGGTTGCTTCCAGTGATTGTTCCGCAGTCGTGCAATTGTAAAATAACGCATCTTTCTGCCTATTTATTAGCAATAAGCTACATTTCGTTAAGTCGAGGATCAATTTCAGTTCCGAGTACCAAGCGTTAATTCTCTGCAGGCCTTCCTGCAATTCAATACGATTTTCTAGCGCTGTGACTTCTCCGTATAACACAGCATCACCAACGAAAAACCTCATTATCATCTCGAAATGAAAATTTTTAAAAGTGATTGGGATTACAAGCTCCTTGTTACTATTTAACCGAACTTCATGTAGTGTGATATAAGCACAGAGGTAGCTATGTGTGCCTTGTGGTCTGAAACCATAGTGCGAATTCCTACAGTCTGCTACTCCCATTGTTCTTTTCACCCAAACTAAATACACTCCAGGAAATTGAAATAAGAACACCGTGAATTCATTGTCCCAGGAAGGGGAAACTTTATTGACACATTCCTGGGGTCAGATACATCACATGATCACACTGACAGAACCACAGGCACATAGACACAGGCAACAGAGCATGCACAATGTCGGCACTAGTACAGTGTATATCCACCTTTCCAACAATGCAGACTGCTATTCTCCCATGGAGACGATCGTAGAGATGCTGGATGTAGTCCTGTGGAACGGCTTGCCATGCCATTTGCACCTGGCGCCTCAGTTGGACCAGCGTTCGTGCTGGACGTGCAGACCGCGTGAGACGACGCTTCATCCAGTCCCAAACATGCTCAATGGGGGACAGATCCGGAGATCTTGCTGGCCAGGGTAGTTGACTTACACCTTCTAGAGCACGTTTGGTGGCACGGGATACATGCGGACGTGCATTGTCCTGTTGGAACAGCAAGTTCCCTTGCCGGTCTAGGAATGGTAGAACGATGGGTTCGATGACGGTTTGGATGTACCGTGCACTATTCAGTGTCCCCTCGACGATCACCAGTGGTGTACGGCCAGTGTAGGAGATCGCTCCCCACACCATGATGCCGGGTGTTGGCCCTGTGTGCCTCGGTCTTATGCAGTCCTGATTGTGGCGCTCACCTGCACGGCGCCAAACACGCATACGACCATCATTGGCACCAAGGCAGAAGCGACTCTCATCGCTGAAGACGACACGTCTCCATTCGTCCCTCCATTCACGCCTGTCGCGACACCACTGGAGGCGGGCTGCACGATCTTGGGGCGTGAGCGGACGACGGCCTAACGGTGTGCGGGACCGTAGCCCAGCTTCATGGAGACGGTTGCGAATGGTCCTCGCCGATACCCCAGGAGCAACAGTGTCCCTAATTTGCTGGGAAGTGGCGGTGCGGTCCCCTACGGCACTGCGTAGGATCCTACGGTCTTTGCGTGCATCCGTGCGTCGCTGCGGTCCGGTCCCAGGTTGACGGGCACGTGCACCCTCCGCCGACCACTGGCGACAACATCGATGTACTGTGGAGACCTCACGCCCCACGAGTTGAGCAATTCGGCGGTACGTCCACCCGGCCTTCCGCATGCCCACTATACGCCCTCGCTCAAAGTCCGTCAACTGCACATACGGTTCACGTCCACGCTGTCGCGGCATGCTACCAGTGTTAAAGACTGCGATGGAGCTCCGTATGCCACGGCAAACTGGCTCACACTGACGGCGGCGGTGCACAAATGCTGCGCAGCTAGCGCCATTCGACGGCCAACACCGCGGTTCCTGGTGTGTCCGCTGTGCCGTGCGTGTGATCATTGCTTGTACAGTCCTCTCGCAGTGTCCGGAGCAAGTATGGTGGGTCTGACACACCGGTGTCAATGTGTTCTTTTTTCCATTTCCAGGAGTGTATATATACAGACATCTTAGAGCTCTCACTTGAGAGCAGGATTCCTACAACCCTACTCTTGGTACATTAGTCCACTACTGTCAGTAGGGTATAGGAGGTAAAGCTATACACACTGATAGCCTACAGCTGTCTACAACCGGATCCTGAAGTCAAGATAACCAGTTTGTATGCTGATCATGTGTCAGCAGAGCCCTCAGGCCAAAATTCTCATTTATCATTCAATCAGTCTTGTGTCGCCCATATTACTTTTATTGCAGTGGGTAGTAAACTCACCTCACTGTTTACAGTATGGGTTAGTAAGCGGTCCATCCATATCTGCCCCAATGAAGCTTTTAATTAAAACTAATGTCAGCAGCTGTAGTTACACAAGCCCGTTTGTAGATGCTATACAACTTCCGACGTTATCCACTAGGTGAGTGATTCACATATTGTGAAAAGAAATGACCCTATAATACGTTGGATATGCTCCAATTAACTTTTACGTCTGCAGATTTCTCTTAGTTGTGAAAGACACGAAATGACCTGTCGGCTGCAAACGCCTCAATTCAATAACTCAGCTGATCTGATACTCCGTAAACTCGTATTTATAATTATAATAGTGGACTGTTAAATTAAAAGATCTGTCCTGTCACAGAAACAGTTCCTCAATAAAATAAAATACCTTTAACAGCAATTTTTCTTACAATAATAATATAATGTGCTCGATATGCACTGGTTATTTTTATACTAATACGTTGCATTGCTGTTCTCATGTTGCACTCAACTGACTTACTCTTATTTTCTAAATGTTTCTCTCATGGCAGCGACTCATCCACTTCCAAGTAGCCAGTATGAACCCACAGGAAATCAGGCGTCCCTTCAGCTAAATGACTCAATAGTATTTCCCCAAATACGTCTCTAAGCGTCTCAGTGGGATACCTACCCTAAATACATAAGCGCTTTTGTTTTGGCGCAATTCAGAAAATAATTTTTATATTGTTGGCGTACGATACCAGTTTCAAGTTTCTTTTCTTTTTTTCCCCACAAGACCAGTTGACTATTGTTTCTGACGTGAAATAATGACCAACATCATCTCTACACTAACAAATAGACACAATAATATAGGATTGCTTCTAAAACGATCTATTGACGGTTGACAAATTCATTTTTGTGTAGGATACTCTTTTCAGAATCCTGGAAATGCGACACTGGTCTCCCTCAGAAGTTTCACGAAGTTAATTCTTAAAACGAAATTTATACTAGTGTTACTTCTACACTCTTTATTCTCCGAAGGGCTAATATTATACTTTCTCGATTTTCTCGTCTGTGGCTGCAGATCGGAGATTTACGTCGTCTTCAAGAGGGAAATGGGAGTCCTCATCTTTATGTCTTCAACAAAAAGGGGCAGACGTATTATTAACCTTTCCAAGACTTTTCTCGAAGCAAAGTGTTTTAGTCTAATCATTTAAACAAAATCGTTATAAGAGTATCACTTTTACAAGTTGTATGAATAAAACATTTTCATAGATCATGCTAGTTGACTCACTTTGTTGTGCGGGAAGTACCAGTATAACGAAAGTGAAATGTCATTGATAGAAAGGCCATCACTGTTACACTGAGATTAGTTCTGTATCTAATACTCTTTTACAAATGCCTTGTAAAACTAAGTATTAATGCATTTAATTTTTAGAAAACAAATGCTGCATCATTGTAAATGAAAAAATAAGAAGCATGGCTATCAATTTTTCAGTTCACGCAAGTCTTATTCACTGACTGAATGTTTCAATTAGCCAGAGGCTTCTTCGCTTAACCATACCGACCCTGCAGTGGCTTACTTACGGCGCTTTGAGAGTAGTTCCGACGAAAAGTCGATCAAGGGTTTCCCGTACAGTAGGTGGCCAAATCTGTTGTCACTCTCAGCAGAGTGACTCTCATACAGTCATTTCAAAGTGGAGTGGAAAAGAAAACCTCTTGGTGTGTATTCAGTATCGCCAGGTATTGCGATTACGAAAAGTTTTAGTTCAAGGGCATTGAAACACGTGGGAGTTTTTGATTAGCGGGCTGTTTTAAAGCGCTACTCTCCGTGTAATAGAGCCTTTCATCCGTATGGCGAAGCAACGTAAGTGGCTCTCGTTCGCTGTCACTCACTTATCATGCGGGTCAGCTGCATTCGACAGGTGTTTCCACCGGCGGCCGGTGATCACGTGCTAATGGGTACAGCAAACTATAAATGTCGTTATAATACTGTACCATTTCGAATGTATGCTGGTATGCAAATAAAATTGGCGAAAACTTGTTTTGCCGGCCGCGGTGGCCGTGCGGTTCTAGGCGCTGCAGTCCGGAACCGCAGGACTGCTACGGTCGCAGGTTCGAATCCTGCCTCTGGCATGGATGTGTGTGATGTCCTTAGGTTAGTTAGGTTTAAGTAGTTCTAAGTTCTAGGGGACTGATGACCTAAGATGTTAAGTCCCATAGTGCTCAGAGCCATTTTTGAAAACATGTTTTCTTGCAATCGCTCCACGATAACTAGAAACCAGCGTCAGGCGCTGAAATGACGGTCAGTGCCGCTGCAATTAACACAGATAAATAAGGCAGCTGTCTGTCTTCGACTGCTAGTGCTCTGAAGTGACATCTTCCCTGTCGGCATTGACGATGCAGTACAGATTTTTTTCTTTCTTTTTATTTTGAGCACTGCATCTAAAGGATTGATCCTCCGTAGAGAATGACGGATTTTAGAGCAGGACTTGGCGTAGTGGGGCTGATGCATTGTGACTGAATGGTTTACCAAATAGGCTGAGAATTAGTGAGCTCGTGTTTTAATCCTACTGTTACCAACTTGATTTTCATTTTATTTCATTTCTCCCATTGTTAAAATATTGATTACAAAATTTAACCGTTTGACTTCTGTGCTGAGACCAGCTCTGTTGCGGCTATACTACTCGCATAAATCTGCCACTTGCACTGATAGTCGGCATTCTAGCCGCTTTGAAATAATCCGATTTTAAAGAAACTATTTAGTGAAAAAGATTGAGTCTTACACATATTACAGTTTCATTTCTTTGTTCATTGAACTGCTGAATTCCTTTCTCTACACATCGTAGTTACTGTGCTGCCTGAGATTAAGTAAAATATCGCTCGAAATTTCAAAGAGAGGTAAAAATGCATAGCGTAAACTTTGCTTATGGTTGACTTTAGTCCATACATTGCTGTATGTAAACTATAGGTAAGATACAGAAGCTATATTTGAAATTGAGAGCAGAATTAATTGTTTTTATCCATCTGATGGTCTCAGATAGTGTTCCCAGTTTTGTCCATGTAAACTAGCTGCTATAAAATATCTATAAAATATTTACTACCGCATAGACAACTATTAGGTGAAAAAAATTTATTCAAATTTTTCACATCTTACAGTCTGATAGCTTAGTTTGGTAAAGGACTGAATTTCTTTTCGTTATCCGCCATAGTTACTGTGCTACATCAAATTAAGTCACGCATTGCACAAAGTTGTAAAGAGTTTGCAGATGTAAACACGCATTGTGTAGAGTTTGTGAATGGTTGATTGTAGCTCAAACATTGCTGTGTTTGAAGTGTAGATAAGATATCTAAATTTTACTTCAAACTGAGATAGTGGTTGTTATATCCATATTATGATTACGCACGACAGACTCATTTCCGTTCCTGCTCAAGGAAATCATGTGAACAGTCAACGTATTTAACAAACGGTTCACGAGGTACTTTGCAAACGATAGCACGGAAAGCGGTACGCATATTTCATTATTATACTCGAAAAGCAGCCCTCGGTCGCTTGATGTCCCTTGATATTTATTTTGTAAGTGACATGTATGCACTATGCCTTTTTTTATGCTGCCACTCAGTAGTTACAATTTAAAAAAAAAATTCCTAAAACTTTGTACTTATGTTATAGGTCACTTTAAATGGTTTATTTCTGTTGAAGGCACTCTTAGTAGTGGCCGAAACCTAGATCAAAAACACGTTAGTTTTGCCACAGAGGGCTGTTATTGCTTTAATTTTACTTTGAAACAGTCGCTGACAATGCAGTCATGTTTAAAACTTTTATTCGAATTTTTTTTCATTTGCCGAGATCTGGCAGTTACTCGTCCGCAGCAGTGATAGGGTCAGCAGAAACAGGACGCGTAAACGGGCCAATAGCAATTAATTTCCCTAAGCGTACAGTGTAAGGGATTTCAGAGCACCAATGCGCATATCAGTTCTGTAGCCTATTGCTTAAGTGTGTGGACTGTTATTTGTAGACTCAAGTTCGATGTTTACTGCTGCCGTTATTTTTTGATATATATTTTCCTGACAATGTTAAATTATTAATTATAAAATTTTAATGTAAACAGTTCCTTTTATATACGTAAAATTAATACATCCAATTTAGCTACAGCTACCCTTTTTGTAAAATGTAAGCTTTCACGGTCGGAAATCTCACAATTAATAAAATGTTCAGGGATATTATACCGTGGTCGAATGGATTTCACTTTAAAAGCTCGACCATGGGATAGTAGCAGGGAACGTATTCTTAATTGTGACAACTACCCTTATGAATCTAAAGGCCATAGGGCGCCACATTATAGGGCTCTAGTAAAATTTTGCAGCAGCTGCGACTGGACAGTTCCCTATTTTGTCTATACACAGGTGGGCACTCGCTGAGGTCTACTCCAGTGGCCCTTTCCACATCTGTACAGTTAAGGAACGATGCTTGATTTTTTCTCACGTATTACGTCCTTGTGCAGTACAAAATATGCATTAGCTAAGTTCAGTGAGCGTTCTTTTGCAGAGAACTAGTTATTAGTATACACAAACCGGCACTATTATTTTCACCATGAGGCATGATCGTAATACATGTGTCATCAAAGGAATTTTTATTTTTTGGACATACGAGTATGATGGTCGATGATGTACATGTAACAATAACAAGAATGGATCCAACGGAAATCCTTGGGGTACATCTGGAGTGAGTATTTCAGTTGTTTAAGATGATATTGCGTTGTGTATTCTCCGTGGGTGTCTCCATGTAGTGCTCTACATCCTCTTAGTTACATAAAATTAATAAGTATCAGCAACGTCTGACACTTAAGCTTCTGTAAGACAGTTTTGTGTGCTGCTCTATCTAATACGCTCTCGCACCTCTTCCGCCACCCCGTCCTCCCCACAGCACACACAAAAAGAAACGCTATCGTCATGATAGTCATTCACAAGATACGAGATAGCACAAAATTGTAACATGCACCTTCTGACTATCTCATATAAAGTATCCGTTTTTGTCGCTCAGGGGAGATGAGTTACTTCGAGGGTGAACTAGTCATTGGATGTCACCTACCTAGCAGATCCGATAGGGACATTTCATAGCTTCTGAAGCCGCCCAAGTCAACCGTTGGTGATATGATGGTGAAGTAGAAATCTGAAAAAAAAACACTCCTTAAACATGACCAGGAAGACCTCACGTCCTGAAGGACAGGAACTGTTGAAATTCTCAGAAAGTGGTTGAAAAAATCAGGTGAAACCAATGGAGTGACTCAGTCGTGAGTTGAAAACTGCTAGCAGCAATCAAGTGACTGTGCCTGGGGAGGTAAGGAGAGCGGAATACAGTAACGAGCAGCTCCTCTTACGGGGCTCCGGAACGCCCTATACTTGCAATGTTAAAATAACGCTTATAAATTACATCTTTCCTCACAAAGTATTTCAGGTAGGAAGTTGAACTTTTTACAGATTATTTATTGGAATATGGGCTACAACTTAACACAGGGATTTTACAAAATTTTAGTTCAGTTATTAAAGATGATTTTTTTCAATTGTAATGAAAATTCACAACATTTTTTGCAATTTTTTATTTATATATTCAAAAATATACAGTTTTTTGGAAAAAGGCTGTGTTAAATTATGCAGAAGGTACTGTGTAACATTTACTGAAAGTTTGAAACAAATATGTTTGGAAGATCCTTAGAAAACATGTAATTAGTATGAGAAAATAAAAGTTTTGGGAATCGAGCGACAAAGATTGGATTAAATTTTTAGTGCATTCCAGGTCCATAGGATGGATTATCTTCATCCTCTGCAAACTCCTCCTCCAGCTTTCTCTTGTTCCTCCTCCTGTTTACTCTTGCTTGTATTTCTAGACTCTTTACAGCCCTGTCAGCAGCCCGAAGGCGTTCCTTGTCTAAAGCAAGCATCGCTCGTACCATGTTAGAACCTATCTTCATTCCCATATTTCTAAATACCTTGTACCTTACAATGTTGCCATCATTGAAAGTCGCAACAGCAACTTTCCTTTTACTCATTATTATACTTCAACAAAACAGAGACTCAAGAAACAGAATTAATTACGAATATTTTCGAGATAACGACAGAGTAAGTAAACATGAAACAATCGACAATCACACCAGCGATATATATTGAACCATCACAGGTTAGCCACAACACATACTTTATTTCACATCACTAAAATGTACCTGATGAACACGGACGTTAATAATAACACCATTTGACAGCAGTTTAACAGCGCCACAGTGGGTCACGCCCATGTAGAACACATTTCAAAAAAAATTTAAAAATAGTTGTAGTCTTCGGAATTGAATAAATTATATATCTATTAAAAGGTAATAGCAGATTCAGAAAACGCAAAAAAGTAAAAATTGAACTTTTCATGATTTTGAGCCTTTCCGGAGCCCCTTAAGCTACACATTTATGCAGTCAGTGCTAAGGGATACATGAGATGGTGTAAAGACCGACGCTCCTCGATAGTGGATTTCGTGCGACGAATCACGCTGTATGTGGCGACACAATCTCTCCATCATTTGTCAGATACAGAGGCGATCGAGTGTCCAGGGACTTGCCACAGTTCACTGCTACTAGAGCTCCACGTCACCATAACGCGCCTGTGCGTAGCGAAAGTATTGCGTCATAATATGAAAATGAAATTAAATATTAAAGTATCATTTCCAAAATTTTGTCAACATTTGCTTCAATATGTTAATGTTAGAATAGTTAAATCTCAGAGGGAACCAGAGAGGATGTGTCCCTAAATACATTGTTTTAAAAAAAAATAAAGCCAAAAGATGTTCATAATGTGTACACGTATGTCAAAATCATCTGATACTAGTCTCAGTTTGATCGCAGCAATATTTTGGTCAAAATAGGCGTTTTTAGGAAAATTGAAGGCGCTAAATATGAGGGCATTTCGAAAAGTAAAGATATAATGGCTCGCGGTCCTAAAATAGAAATTTATTTAGAAAACGTCAGTTACATCTTATTAACTGGATTATTTGTTATTTTTCGACATAACCACCCCCGTTATCCAAAAATAAGTCGGTGCACATACATTTGTATCCCACAGTCATAGAAGGTTGCCGCCTGTTGTCGGAACGACGTTTCAACTTCATCTTTGATCTCTTCATCGTCGTGGAATGATTTTCTACCAAGATGTGACTTCAGGTAACGGAAGGCATGGAAGTCTGTGGGTGAAAGGTCCAGGCTGTATGGCGGATGGTCCAATACGTCCCATTTGAATTGTTTGAGTAGTGCTTTGGTTACGAGTGCTGTGTGAGGCCGAGCATTGTCACGAAGCAAGCGGACTCCACTTGTCATCATTCCCTTGCGTTTGTTTTGAATTGCCCTTCGCAGACGTTTCAAAGTCTGGCAATATGCAGCAGCATTAATTGTCGTTCCCAGAGGCATGAATTCTAACAGAAGAATGCCTTGTCTGTCCCAAAGACCAGAAGCCATGATTTTCCTAGCTGAAATCGACGTTTTGCATTTCTTGGCTTTTGGTGAAATCGAATGGCGCCATAGCATTGATTGTTGCTTGGATTCAGGTGCATGGTGATAAACCCACGTCTCGTCACCTGTCACAATGTGATGAAGGAACTCATCACCTCCTTCAGCATAGCGTGTGAGTAAGTCGAGTGCAAAGCCCATCCTTTTCTTTTTGTGTTCTTCCGTTAACTGTTTTGGAACCCAGCGCGCACACTATTTCCTGTACCCTAGCTTGACAGTCACAGCGTCATAAAGAGTTGGCACGTCCGGTATTATCTGATGCAATTCTTTCAATGTGAGACGTCTATTCGCACGAATTGCTTCCTCCGTTCTCCGAAGAGGGGCATCAAAGATCACAGATGGCCGACCTGTTCTTTGTTCGTCATGAACATCGGTCCTACCTTCAGAGAAATGACGACGCCATTTCGTTACATTTTGTCGATTCATAATGTTCCCATAAACAGAAACAATTTCTTTGTGAATATCCGCTGGTCGCTGACGTTTTGCATGAAGAAAACGTATGACGGAGCGCACTTCGCATTTGGCGGGATTCTGAATCGGCGCAGCCATTTTAAATTTAATTGGAACTTTCCGTAGAGGTCGCCTCTGAACCTTCCATAGTGCTCAGTTATATTATTATTATTATTATTAGCAGGAATACATATGTTTTTGGATAGGGTCCGCCTTTAGCAAAACACAATTTTATTTCTTAACCCAAACATGTTTCACTACAGTTGTAGCATCTTCAGTGGGCTATTATTTTATGGCTGTTAAAGATAATGAATGTTCTTTACTGTTTGTATACATGTAACTATTAGTCTTTAAATCGTAATTACAGATATTTGAAAAACCACATAAAATTATGTATTCATACCGCTTTACCACATGGTGTGGTTTTGCTGATGTATTGTGTTTCTACAGTGACTGTTTTGTTCCACAGTTTGTCATCTGCTACCACTTACACATTAAAGTAGATAAATTGTTTAAGCCCATGTTACGATTTGAAAATTGTTATTTCTATGCCTGAAATTAATTAATTTTGTGTGTGTGTTTGTGTGTGTGTGTGTGTGTGTGTGTGTGTGTGTGTGTGTGTGTGTGTGACACCTCTGAAAGATTCAGAACATCTACCCAAGAGGACGCCATCATCATTTAACCACACAGTAAAGCTGCTTGCCCTCAGGAAAAATTACGGCTGTAGTTTCTCCATACTTTCAGCTGTTAAAAGTGCCAGCACAGCAAGGCCATTATGGTTGATGTTACAAGCTTAGATCCGCCTATCATCCAGACTGTTGCCACTGCAACTACTGAAAAGGCTGCTGATCCTCTGCTGCCTTCACTATTTCATCTCTCAAAGCTACTCATTCTTCTTCTACTGAATGTCTTTCCCCTGTTCTTGCCAATCGTTCCCTAATGCTCTCTCTGAATCTCTCTAAAACCCCTGGTTCTTTGACTTTATCCATGTTCCACCTCCTTAAACTACTACATTTTTGCAGTTTATTCAGTTTTAATCTGCAGTTCATAACAATTAATTGTGATCAGAGTCTACATCTGCCCCTGGAAATGTCTTACAATTTAAAACCTGGTTACTAAATCTCTGTCTTACCATTGTATAACCTATCCGAAACCTTCCAGTGCCTCCAGGCCTCTTCCATGTATACAACCTTCTTGCATGGTTCTTAAACGAAGAGTTAGCTATGATTAAGTCATGCTCTGTCCAAAATTCTATCAGGGGGATTCGTCTTTCATTCCTTACCCACATCCCACATTCACCTACTACTTCTCTTCCCTTCTCCTTTATCGAATTCCAGTACACCATGGCCATTAAATTTTCGTCTCCTTTCAATATCTGAATAGTTTCTTTTATCTCATCATACATTTTTGCAGTCTCTTCATCTTGTGCGGAGCTGGTTGGCATATTAACTTGTACTACAGTGGTGGGCGTGAATTTCATGTCTACTTTGGCTACAATAATGCGTTCACTATGCTGTTCGTAGTAGGTTACCTGCCCTGCTATTTTTTTATTCATTATTAAACCTACTCCTGCATTACCAAAAATGTTGAAATGGGTGTGAAATCTTATGGGACTTAACTACTAAGGCCATCAGTCCCTAAGCTTACACACTACTTAACCTAAATTGTCCGAAGGACAAACACACACACCCATGCCCGAGAGAGGACTCGAACCTCCGCCAGGACCAGCCGCACAGTCCATGACTGCAGCGCCTAAGACCGCTCGGATAATCTCGCGCGGCTGCTCTTGCATTACCCCTATTCGATTTTGTATTTATAACCCTGTATTCAACAGACCAGAAGTCTTGTTCCTCCTGCCACCGAATTTCACTAATTCCTACTATATTTAATTTTTACCTATCCATTTCCATTTTTAAATTTTCTAACCTACCCACCCCATTAAGGGATCTTACATTCCACGATCCGATCCGTAGGAAGGCAGTTTTGTTTCTCCTGATAACGACGTCCTCCCGAGTAGTCTTCGTCCAGAGATCAAAGTAGGGGACTATTTTACCTCCAGATTATTCTACCCAATAGGACGCCATCATCATTTAACCATACAGTAAAGCTGTATGCCCATAGGTATAACTACGGCTGCAGTTTCCCCCTACTTTCAGCCGTTCGCAGTACCAGTACAGTAAGGCCGTTTTGGTTGATGTTACAAGGCCAGAATATCATCGACACTGTTACCCCTGCAACTACTGAAAAGGCTGCTGCCCCTCTTCAAGAACCACATGTTTGCATGGCCCCTTAACAGATACCTTTCCGTTGTGGTTGCACCTATGGTATGGCTATCTGTATCGCTGAGGCATGCAAGCCCCCCCACCAACGGCAAGGTCCTTGTTCATTTAAAAATTAAAAAAATTGTAGTTTGTATCATCATGACAATGCACTCTGTCATGTTGTTGTTGTTGTGGTCTTCAGTCCTGAGACTGGTTTGATGCAGCTCTCCATGCTACTCTATCCTGTGCAAGCTTCTTCATCTCCCAGTATCTACTGCAACCTACATCCTTCTGAATCTGCTTAGTGTATTCATCTCTTGGTCTCCCTCTACGATTTTTACCCTCCACACTGCCCTCCAATGCTAAATTTGTGATCCCTTGGTGCCTCAAAACATGTCCTACCAACCGATCCCTTCTTCTAGTCAAGTTGTGCCACAAACTTCTCTTCTCCCCAATCCTATTCAATACCTCCTCATTAGTTACGTGATCTACCCACCTTATCTTCAGCATTCTTCTATAGCACCACATTTCGAAAGCCACTCTGTCATAGAGGAGCATATATGAGCCACTGCTTTGTGCACTGAAATGGACTTTGCTCTGAAGGTTCATCACCTACACTTAATGGGATATTTTTGGGATGACTTAGAAATTCGACTTTGCTGTAGCCGCCACATTCAAAATCTCTACTTTCTCCAGTTTTGGCTCTTGAGGGAGAATGGGCTGCCATTCCTTCACAGGGATTTCCACAGCTTGGCGAATACCATCCCACAGGCATCTTGAGCTTGGTAGCAGAATAACAACTTTTTGTTAGAAGTCGACAGTGGTGCGAGATCCGGTGGAACGAGTGGAGCATACCCGCTAAGCCATGCCTCCAGCACCTCTGGGCTACAAGAACCCTCTGCCGCCGCAATACATGATGGCCAGGGGTAGCCGCTCAGCCCCTCTGGCACTTGGAGCCACTGTTTATGCTTCATCCTTGTTGACATTGAGGTAGCTCGACTCCGTTTCTTGCTGCTTTATTTCTAATGAGTCTTCGTACATTTAGAGAAATACAAGTTAAGTAAATCTTCTGTTTGTTACGTTATGAAAACTTTGTCACTAATCATTTAACGTGTTCACTAATCATTTCTGCTCCTGTCTAGCTTTGCTACTACTGCTCCAATACCACTCTGTTGCCACATCTCCCTACAATTGTGTACAAAGTCGTTCACAACAAGAAGTGTCTTTCGCAGCGTGCAAGCCTTCGAAAACTGTCAGGACGGACACGTGTAAGTTAATATTCGCTAACAGCTGTCCGGATACTTTCGTTCAGATACCGTGCGTTAATTATATAAATCGTATTAGTTCCACCAGCTTTGCTTTAAGACTTAGGCCTATTATACAATTAAAGGATAAGATATTTGCATATACATTACTGGCCATTAAAATTGCTACACCAAGAAGAAATGCAGATGATAAACGGGTATTCATTGGACAGATATATTATACTAGAACTGACATGTGATTACATTTTCACGCAATTTGGGTGCACAGATCCTGAGAAATCAGTACCCAGGACAACCATCTCTGGCCGCAATAACGGCCTGGATACGCCTGGGCATTGAGTCAAACAGAGCTTGGATGGCGTGTACAGGTACAGCTGCCCATGCAGCTTCAACACGATACCACAGTTCATCAAGAGTAGTGACTGGCGTATTGTGACGAGCCAGTTGCTCGGCCACCATGGACCGGACGTTTTCAATTGGGGAGAGATCTGCAGAATGTGCTGGCCAGGGCAGCAGTCGATCATTTTATGTATCCAGAAAGACACGTACAGGACCTGCAACATGCGGTCGTGCATTATGCTGCTGAAATGTAGGGTTTCGCAGGGATCGAATGACGGGGAGAGCCACGGGTCGTAACACATCTGAAATGTAACGTCCACTGTTCCAAGTGCCGTTAATGCGTACAATAGGTGACCGAGACGTGTAACCAGTGGCACCCCATCACGCCGGGTGATACGCCAGTACGGCGATGACGAATAGACGCTTACAATGTGCGTTCACCGCGCTGTCGCCAAACGCGGATGCGACCATCACGATGCTGTAAACAGAACCTGGATTAGTCCGTAAAAATGACGTTTTGCCATTTGTTCACCTTGGTTCGTCGTTGACTACACCATAGCAGGCGCTCCTGTCTATGATGCAGCGTCAAGGGTAACCGCAGCCATGGTCTGCTAGAAGATAGTCCATGCTGCTGCAAACTGCAATCGCGACAGGCTACAGTCCGACCTTTATCAAAGTCGGAAATGTTATGGTACGCATTTCTCCTCCTTACACGAGGCATCAGAAGATCGTTTCACCAGGAAACGCCGGTCAACTGCTGTTTGTGTATGAGAAATCGAATGGAAACGCTCCTCATGTGAGCACGTTGTAGGTGTCGCCACCGGCGCCAACCTTGTGTGAATGCTCTGAAAAGCTAATCATTTGCATATCACAGCATCTTCTTCCTGTCGGCAAAATTTCGCGACTGTAGCACGTCATCTTCGTTGTGTAGCAATTTTAATAGACAGCAGTGTAATATTTTCAGAACTGTAACAGGTATTGATGACAAGGATGCTGTTTTGGCGGATGCACTGTGTATATGTCGGGGGACTGTGTGGCCGCTGGCGCGGCACAGTGCGGTTGCAACCGGCTGGGGGCGGACAGGACAGGTCGGTACAGGGGACAGGGCAGCAGAGGAGAACACGGCGCCGCCGCATCAATAAACCACGGCACGCCACTGAGCGCCGGCCGTGTTCTGCCGGTAACCCGCCTGCCACTTGACTTTGCCCCAATCAATACCGGTGCGGCACGCAGCGCACTAAACATAGCTCTGCCCGCCTCTCCCCTCTGTCATTAACCTGCTGACGCGACACCTGCTGCCAGGTTACAGTGTCTCTGGTGTACGCCACGACCGGTAATATTATCCTCAAGTGTTCCTTCCAGTTAATTGAATTTCTATCGACAGCAATTCCTTGCAGCTCAGGAAATGGTAAGATTTATTCATCGTGTACTAACTCATCAAGAGATGTTCATTACAATACGAAAATTCCACCCTTCTGGAGGCTGTAGAAAAGACTCGTCACAAAGATCTCTACACAGAAACATAGGAGGGCTGTTCAATAAGTAATGTAACAAATTTTTTATCTCGATGCGTTTCCGTTGAAAAATGTGGAATTTTGTTGTGAGACATAGCGGAATATTCCCGCTTCAGCCCCTATACAGGATGTTACAAAAGGTGCGGCCAAACTTTCAGGAAACATTCCTCACACACAAATAAAGAAAAGATGTTATGTGGACATGTGTCCGGAAACGCTTAATTTCCACGTTAGATCTCATTTTAGTTTCGTCAGTATGTACTGTACTTCCTCGATTCACCGACAGTTGGCCCAATTGAAGGAAGGTAATGTTGACTTCGGTGCTTCTGCGACTCATTTCTCTACAGCATCAAGCACATCAGTACGCAGCATCAACAGGTTGTTCATCACGAACGTGGTTTTGCAGTCAGTGCAATGTTTACAAATGCGGAGTTGGCAGATGCCCATTTGTTGTAGGGATTAGCACGGGGCAATAGCCGTGGCGCGGTACGTTTGTATCGAGACAGATTTCCAGAACGAAGGTGTCCCGACAGGAAGACGTTCGAAGCAATTGATCGGCGTCCAGCCTATGACTCGCGACTGGGGAAGACGTAGAACGACGAGGACACCTGCAATGGACGAGGCAATTCTTCGTGCAGTTGACGATAACCCTAATGTCAGCGTCAGAGAAGTTGCTGCTATACTAGGTAACGTTGACCACGTCACTGTATGGAGAGTGCTACGGGAGAACCAGTTGTTTCCGTACCATGTACAGCGTGTGCAGGCACTATCAGCAGCTGATTGGCCTCCACGGGTACACTTCTGCGAATGGTTCATCCAACAATGTGTCAATCCTCATTTCAGTGCAAATGTTCTCTTTAGGGATGAGGCTTCAATCCAACGTGATCAAATTGTAAATTTTCACAATCAACATGTGTGGGCTGACCAGAATCCGCACGCAATTGTGCAATCACGTCATCAACACAGATTTTCTGTCAACGTTTGGGCAGGCATTGTTTCTTGATGTCTTGATTGGGCCCCATGTTCTTCCACCTACGCTCCATGGAGCACGTTATCATGATTTCATACGGAATACTCTACCTGTACTGCTAGAACATGTGCCTTTACAAGTACGACACAACATGTGGTTCATGCACGATGGAGCTCCTGCACATTTCAGTCGAAGTGTTCGTACGCTTCTCAACAACAGATTCAGTGACCGATGGATTGGTAGAGGCGGACCAATTCCATGGCCTCCACGCTCTCCTGACCTCAACCCTCTTGACTTCTTTTATGGGGGCATTTGGAAGCTCTTATCTACGCAACCCCGGTACCAAATGTAGAGACTCTTCGTGCTCGTATTGTGGACGGCTGTGATACAATACGCCATTCTCCAGGGCTGCGTCAGCGCATCAGGGATTCCATGCGACGGAGGGTGGATGCATCTATCCCCGCTAACGGAGGACATTTTGAACATTTCTTGTAACAAAGTGTTTGAAGTCACGCTGGTACGTTCTGTTGCTGTGTGTTTCCATTCCATGATTAATGTGATTTGAAGAGATGTAATAAAATGAGCTCTAACATAGAAAGTAAGCGTTTCCGGACACATGTCCACATAACATATTTTCTTTCTTTGTGTGTGAGGAATGTTTCCTGAAAGTTTGGCCGTACCTTTTTGTAACACCCTGTAGTTTCAAGTAGTTCAGACAGGTGACGACTCTACAAGAAGCGTTCAAAATGGTGTCTGTAACGGAGTTTCGTTGCAAGCAGAGAGCTGTCATTGACTTTCTTTTGGCAGAAAACCAGAGAATCTCAGGTAATCCTAGGCGCTCGCAGAATGTCTGCGAGACTTATCAGTGACCAAAAGCACGTTTAGTTGTTGGGCGAGGCATCTGACGTCATCGCAGTAAGGACGCGCAAACCTGTGTGATCTCTCAAGTGCCGGCCGGCCGCAAACAGCTGTGACTCCAGGAGTGTTGGAACGTGCGAACACTGTCATTCGAGGTGAACCACGGATCAGAATCAAACGATTCGCTGCACAACTGAACCTCTTGTGGTAACGATAGCTACGATGCCAAGGCGTAGATACAAGTTCTTAGGTTTGCACTACGACACCGACACCGACGGCAGCGCCCTCTAGCCGGCGCTCTGCAGCTCGACGAGCGCCGCTCCAGATTCAGCCCAGCTGATCAAGAACAGACGACCAAGCAGCTTAGCTTCTACTTCATGTGGGGCTATCCTTGACAGATTTTGCCTTTGTTACTTCAGTGATAGTTTTTCTAACTACTAGTAACAGTTACCTTTGATACATGAACGGCTTTGCACCTACGTGCTCATGTGTACGCAGACTTAACTAATATTATTATTTGTATATGTTCATACACCAGTGAAAGAGCTATAGCCTGTACGCAGTACCGAAGTACGAGGGCAGTTCAATAAGTAATGCAACACATTTATTTTCTCGGCCAATTTTGGTTGAAAAAACCGGAAATTTCTTGTGGAATATTTCCGCTTCGTCTCGTATAGTTTCATTGACTTCCGACTGGTGGCAGCGCTGTTCGGAGCTGTTAAAATGGCGTCTGTAACGGATGTGCGTTGCAAACAACGGGCAGTGATCGAGTTTCTTTTGGCGGAAAACCAGGGCATCTCAGATATTCATAGGCGCTTGCAGAATGTCTACGGTGATCTGGCAGTGGACAAAAGCACGGTGAGTCGTTGGGCAAAGCGTGTGTCATCATCGCCGCAAGGTCAAGCAAGACTGTCTGATCTCCCGCGTGCGGGCCGGCCGTGCACAGCTGGTACCGTGCAGGCATACAGGCCCTCATTTCAAGGTGGCGTAAGGCCGTAGCATTGAATGGAGATTACGTTGAAAAATAGTGTTGCGTAGCTAAAAGATTGGGGAATAACCTGGTGTATTTCAATGCTGAATAAAACAACCCCTGTTTCAGAAAAAAAATGTGTTGCGTTACTTACTGAACTGCCCTCGTACTTCGCCTTTTCCTGCTTCTACTCGCGTACTTCACTCTCGGCCTATTTTGCTTAAGCATTTCACAGGAGCAGATCCACGCGCCGCCTATCCAAGCGGGATACAAAACCTCTCTGCTGGTAGTGGTGACACACTCGTCCGCCATTTGGGCTACTCAAAGGCGCGTTCCCACTGGATTACTCGCCGCCAGCAGAAGACCATGAAGAGCAACGGAGGACCATCAGCGTGGCCTTATTTGCGCGTCACGAAGATGATCGCTATAGTTTTTTCTCGAACATCGTCACAGGGGACGAAACATGTGTTCATTACATCGAACCGAAAACACGAAGGCAACCCGAGGAATGGCACCGCACTGCCTTTCCCCCCCAAGGAAACGTTGAAAGCCGAACACTCAGTCGGTAAGAGCATGGTGACGGTCTTCTGGAACTCTGAAAGCGTTATACTGTTTAATATCCTCCTTTATGTCTCGTGGATCAGCTCTGAAGTGTAATGCGCTACCCTCATCAACACGAAGAAACAAAAGCACCGCGGACGCTCCTGAGCTCATGAAGCGGCCGAAACTGTGGTTGCACTACAGTCCTCTCCCACACAACGGCCTCCCAGTAGCTTGGATTACAGGAGCGCGCCAGCTGGGAGTGTTGGCTGGGAGTGTTGGCGCGCTCCTGTAATCCAAGCTACTGGGAGGCCGTTGTGTGGGAGAGGACTGTAGTTCAACCACAGTTTCGGCCGCTTCATGAGCTCAGGAGCGTCCGCGGTGCTTTCGTCGACCTGTGGCAGTGCAGTGCAGAGAGAATTTCGTCGGATCGTCGAGCCAGAGTTAGAGAAGACGCAATTAACGCTCGGAAAACCGCAGCGCCTACATGACGAAGAAAAGACTTCAGCGTTTTCGTGGCCAGAATAACTCAAAAGAACTTCTCCTGCTCCATGACAACGCAAGGCCCCACATAAGTCTGCGCATACGAGGGCAGTTAACAAACCTTCATTGGACTGTTCTTCCTCATCAACTTTACTGGCTCTCACATCTTCCGACCGCCACATTTTGGCCGAACGAAGGACGCCCTCACTGGGAAGCAGTACGTGGGTGATTAGGATACTGATACAGTAAGACATTGACTCTGAGGTCGATTCGTAGATTCATACCATGCAAGCATACAGGGCCTGCCTATAAGGTGTGTGAAACTCCTGCCGCACTTAACGATGATTATGTTAAGAATAGGCATTTGCAGCGATAATAGTGGGAAATAACATGGTCTACTGAAATCGATATTAAAACAAATCTGCTTTCAGGAAAAGAAATGCGTTATGTTACTTACTGAACGACACTCGTACATGGAAAATTGGAGCGTTAGCATATTAGAAGGAAAATTCATTTGATTATTATACTATGGTTAATGTATTATCAATAATATGGCTTTTAAATGATAGTGTATCATATTCTTTCACGAAATGCGCGATGAGAAATTACAATGGGAGCGCCGTAGGGCTACATTATTTCCACACTGCTGTTTTTGTGTTACAGGAAAGATGTCATTTTAATGAAGCAGGAGACGGAATTAGTCCTTTACATAGATGGTGGAAGCAATCTTGTCAAGCCAAGCAGCGAAGCCTCAACAGCGAAAATAGTAAATGACGTTTCTGTAATAGTTATGAACTATTTTTGCACAAATGAACTAGCTTTAAACAATGAGAATACACAGACTATGCAGCTATGTACTTTCAAAAATATCACACCTCTTACTAATGTAGCATACCAGCAAGAAGTGTTGAGTAATGTAGAAAGTTCTACTGTCATAGATGATCATACTGGTGAAAACTTAAACTGGACGTGCTGAGACATTTCCCTTTACCGTAGGATAACTGCGAACTTTGTAGACAGAGCAATCAGTAAGTTAAAATATTTTGCACCTTTAGATTCACTGATGTGTTATGGTACAATATTGTTGAGTAACTACTTACTTAGGCAAATGAAATTCATTGCACCAACAACAGTAATTTGAATTTTGTGTAGGGTTTACATAAATACATGTTACAGGGGTCTCTTTAAAATGCTGGAAACATTAACCATAGCCTACCTTTACACAACATTTATTCACCTGTAAGATTTTCTGTTAGTAACCTATCTGAGTCTGAGAGTATTAGTGATACACACAGCACTAGTTGGAAAAATGATCGGCTTTAACCTTAACTGAACCTAATCTTGCACAAAAAAGGCGTCAGTGCACTAGTGAAAATGGAAGTCTAACAGATACCAGAATTGTCTTGACATGTACAAGGGCTATTCAAAAAGTAAGGTCCAATAGGTCGCGAAAATGAAACAGATGTGGTGGACTCTCTCTTCAGTATGCCGGTTGATCGTGTCAAGTCGCTCTTCCCAGTTCTGAGCACACAGTTAACACATAAAGATTCCCAGAATACTAGTGTCTCACGCCAAGTATCAGTTCCCTCTGCGAGAATACGCCTGATTTCAAGCAACCTTACATAGCGTTCCTGTCATGCATGTCGATTATGACAATTATCCTCCGCACACTGCAGGGGCAACGAGGATGCACTTGCAGTTTTTTCGATGGAAAGTGTTTCATCCACCATACTGTCCCGTCTTGTCTCCCACTGACGTTCGTCTAGACTAATATGAACTGCTGGCTATGAAGATAACATTTTATTGCAGAAAATGAAGGGAGGATTAGCGTAGAGAAGTGGCAGGAAGCACAGGTGGCTGCCTTCTGTGACTTGGGTACAGCGCTACGATACATGTTTAAGTTGGAGCAGTGACTATTTGGAGAAGTCGTATCCGAAACAATCATCCACCAACGCTATGGAGTATATCCTGCAAAGGAGACTAAGCCCTTCTACGAACCAGCCAGCTCTGTCTTCTCCACTGTTGATCAATGCAAACATTGCCAGACGTTCCGCCTACGATCCATCAGCGCACTGTCACTATTTCTGCCGGAGGGGTGACGTAGTGGCACGTGCAGGTGTCTATAACTTTCACATCTGGAGCATCCCTGGATGACGTTTCAGGGCACAGTTTCGCATCCTCCACTTGTTCCTCAGGACACTCTCTACAATCCCTCGAAATTTGTCGCAGCATTTCCCTGACACCCTGTACACATATACCCTGTATACGTATAAGGAACCATAAGAAAGTTTTCGTTTGTGGGTGTTGCTGCAGAATATACGCTACCCAGCGCGACTGTGAGGCGGATATATAAGCGCCGATTTGTAGGTAAGGCGTTAGTATCGCCTCCGAAGGGAAGCACTTTGATTGCCCCAATCTTTTTATGTAACGCGCAATTGTACACTCCTGGAAATGGAAAATAGAACACATTGACACCGGTGTGTCAGACCCACCATACTTGCTCCGGACACTGCGAGAGGGCTGTACAAGCAATGATCACACGCACGGCACAGCGGACACACCAGGAACCGCGGTGTTGGCCGTCGAATGGCGCTAGCTGCGCAGCATTTGTGCACCGCCGCCGTCAGTGTCAGCCAGTTTGCCGTGGCATACGGAGCTACATCGCAGTCTTTAACACTGGTAGCATGCCGCGACAGCGTGCACGTGAACCGTATGTGCAGTTGACGGACTTCGAGCGAGGGTGTATAGTGGGCATGCGGGAGGCCGGGTGGACGTACCGCCGAATTGCTCAACACGTGGGGCGTGAGGTCTCCACAGTACATCGATGTTGTCGCCAGCGGTCGGCGGAAGGTGCACGTGCCCGTCGACCTGGGACCGGACCGCAGCGACGCACGGATGCACGCCAAGACCGTAGGATCCTACGCAGTGCCCTAGGGGACCGCACCGCCACTTCCCAGCAAATTAGGGACACTGTTGCTCCTGGGGTATCGGCGAGGACCATTCTCAACCGTCTCCATGAAGCTGGGCTACGGTCCCGCACACCGTTAGGCCGTCTTCCGCTCACGCCCCAACATCGTGCAGCCCGCCTCCAGTGGTGTCGCGACAGGCGTGAATGGAGGGACGAATGGAGACGTGTCGTCTTCAGCGATGAGAGTCGCTTCTGCCTTGGTGCCAATGATGGTCGTATGCGTGTTTGGCGCCGTGCAGGTGAGCGCCACAATCAGCAGTGCATACGACTGTGGCACACAGGGCCAACACCCGGCATCATGGTGTGGGGAGCGATCTCCTACACTGGCCGTACACCACTGGTGATCATCGATGCGACACTGAATAGTGTTCGGTACATCTAAACCGTCATCGAACCCATCGTTCTACCATTCCTAGACCGGCAAGGAAACTTGCTGTTCCAACAGGACAATGCACGTCCGCATGTATCCCGTGCCACCCAACGTGCTCTAGAAGGTGTAAGTCAACTACCCTGGCCAGCAAGATCTCCGGATCTGTCCCCCATTGAGCATGTTTGGGACTGGATGAAGCGTCGTCTCACGCGGTCTGCACGTCCAGCACGAACGCTGGTCCAGCTGAGGCGCCAGGTGGAAATGGCATGGCAAGCCGTTCCACAGGACTACATCCAGCATCTCTACGATCGTCTCCATGGGAGAATAGCAGCCTGCATTGCTGCGAAAGGTGGATATACACTGTACTAATGCCGACATTGTGCATGCTCTGTTGCCTGTGTCTATGTGCCTGTGGTTCTGTCACTGTGATCATGTGATGTATCTGACCCCAGGAATGTGTCAATAAAGTTTCCCCTTCCTGGGACAATGAATTCACGGTGTTCTTATTTCAATTTCCAGGAGTGTATAAGCGCCGATTTGTAGGTAAGGCGTTAGTATCGCCTCCGAAGTGAAGCACTTTGATTGCCCCCAACTTTTTATGCAACGCGCAATTTTATATCTGGCCTTCAAAATCCAAGCGAGAGATTTTCATATTTTCTTGGTCGCTGCCCACAAACTATTAGTCGTACCAAAAATATGAACTGGACCTCTGTAACGTTTCTAGATTTGCAGCCATCGTGTTAGGCTTCAAGAAGCTCTTCGTATAACAGTTGAGAAGGCAGCAGTGGCGAGATGACGTAATGTGGTGTGAGGTACCGATGGCAGATGGTTTATTAGGTACGGGTATCGTGAGGAAGACCTGCTGCGTTCGGAAGCTGCACGCCAAAATGATAATCTTCTGTTATTAATATTAGAAAAACTAAACAGCGTATTTACTTGCATTTCAAATTAAAGCATCTTAAAATGGCCTACTTTCATCCCATTATTTCACAAGTATTAATAACCGGGACAATAATAAACAACTGCTAAACGAATAGGCAGACGAAGCTCTTCGGTGATCTCCGGATCGCGCGTAAGGTGGATGGCGGGCAAAGGTGTTCGGCTGTTAGATCACAGTCTCGGGGAACAGAAATATTGTCTGCCGCGGTCAGCATCAGGTTAAGACTTTATTAACAAAGTATGGTTACATGGACATGTGGTTGAGAACGGTGTGATAGTAATTACGGAAATACGCGGTTAATTATTTGTTGAAGAATGGAAATTACCTGTGACTTTAAAGTGGAATGTAATTGTGTATTTTCTCGTGTTCTGCCAATAAAAATCGAGTGGCATCCCATACGAGCAAACTAATTGTAAATTTAATTATTCACATAATATCAGTTCTCGCTAAGAGTTTCTTATAGCCTCAAGATTACCTACGTACTGTTTTCTGCGCAGGGGACAACAACTGCACAAGACTGGATGTTGGTGAACATGTATTAGAACTTATGCATTCCACTCATGGCGGTGGAAGCAAATAGGCCTCGCCTGTACTGCAATCTTAGTACAAAAGAGATCAGTGACATGTTCTCTGTGATAACACAGAGGAGGTATGAAGGAGAGAAATTTTCGAGAGAAAGAGTTTATACTCCGCATGTATGTGCTACACCCTCTCTACCCTTCCTTTCTTCACCTTGACCTGACTTCTACCATGACATTTAATATACTGTACTGGTGTACGCTTTCGCTGGAAGCCACGGTTTTCGAGTTATTCACCAAAAAGGTACAAAAATGAGCTTCAAGTATTACACTCCCACACTTATGTCCCACCAGTAACGATTACTCCTATCACTGTACAAAATTTCCTATTTTCTCTCTTTTTTGCTCTCTATTGATTGGGCTATTTCACCACCTAAAAGTCAGCTATTGCGTTAACACTATTAATTTCAACGTGCCCGCAAGTATAATAAAAGAGAAAAGAGATTTGTAAAGGTTACGCTAAAATTAATTTCGATGACAATTCGATTCAAACTTAATCCTTAGTATAACAGTTTCGTAGTCAGAAGGCCTGACGGATACAACCATGTAATTGTTTATTTTACGCTGTTAAAATTCACAAAATTGTAAGGGAAAATTCACACAAACATCAATTTTACAATTTGTAAGTGCTTAGCTAAGCAGGTAGCGTAATAAAGTCAGTCAATGAAGACCAAACAAGCTCGAATATTAAAAATAATTCACGCAGTCGCAAGTATTTGTACAGCGGTAGGAAGCAGAGCCATGAGCATTATACTAGAAATCCTAACCGATGGGGACTGTGTGTTAGATTAGGGGAGAATTTGAAGGTAACGTTTGTACGGTTACTATGAATAAATCGAAACATTGTACCGACAACCAGCGAAAAAGACTACGCTTCTAGCAAAATATATACCTGTACAAAATTTAAGTACATTAAATTCCCTACAAAAATACTGTTCTTTTTTTCCCTATAGGTCTAATAATTTGCGCGTAGCGAGCGTGAGAGTATGAAAATCAAGCGCTAGGTTTTTTAAGGCCAGATACAGAAAGGCGGGTTCATAAGACGACAGGTAGCGCCAGCTAAATCACCCTCTCTGTGTCTATGCCTGTCTGTTTGTTCCAAGCTTGTTCTGTTGGTATATTCCACATTCTAAGTAGTACCTCAGAAATAAGTAACTAACAACAGCAAAATCGAAAACGAGTAACAGCGTCCTTTCAACATACTGTGAAAACACACGCTCTTTGGTTGGTGGAATTTATTAAATAATGAATAATTAGAGTAATTAAGCGTAACAGGACTCTGATGATAGAAATAACGTAAAACTACTTAATTAGTTTTATGTGAGGGCACAGAAGAGACACTGAGTAGCAAGGTACACAGGGGTTTTCCCGTATACTTTGCAGAGCGTTATTCCATTTCATTAAAGAGATCGCGTTTTCCTTTGGACGTAAGCCCTTTGTGGGATTTTCAACGGTACCTAGTGCATGCTTGCATCAGAGGCGGCTGCAGTAGTTCTAAGAGGTCAGTGACTGGCAAACTAAACGGCGTGCGTAGCTTTGTCAAATACTGTGGAAATAAACAGTTGATTGTAAAAAGTAGTCCATCCCTCTACGGTCGACTATTCTCGTTGAGTGTCGAGGTTTTAAATTGCAGCCAAAGCTTCACCATATATCAATATTGTGGATGGTTATCTACAGTCGTCGTCCAGGTTCAGCAGAGTCAATCTACATGCCACGTGGACCTGCAGCCAAGAAACTAAGATGCAGTATTCTACCTGACTGCCTATGGCCCCAGAACATCTCGCAAACCTGTCGCTTTTGTCGAGGACAAGGTTTCATTTCGCTGCTCCTGAACCACTATAGTCCATACATCGGAATTACGATGAAAACTTTGAAGAGGCACAGCATCCGGCTCATCAACGTTTCTATGCTGGTGGTTTGGTAATCCTCGACATTCTATTGCCGTGCATCGCCACTAGTCAGAATTCCTTTCACTGGTTCTCTGTTTTTGATATATTATTCCATGATTCTTTATATATATGATATATGTTTGATAGTTTTTGTAGCGGTACGGATAGCTAGTTGCGGATGCCATGTCGGGTAGGAGCGCAGAACCAGTTTTCTCAATATATCTGGAAATAAATAGTCATTGAGTTATGGGCTATTTTACTTACGTCGGGTGAGGTTGGTCTCGTTATTTTCTCAATGATTGGTTTGTCTCTGTACTTACGAACAACTGATAGAACATTTTCATCATAACCTGGAAAAGTTGTTAACTAAGATATATTTTATTACCTGTTGTAAGTACAATTATGCAGTCCTGGCACATAAATTTCGCAGTACTGTGGCACACCGCACTAACAGGGCGCTAACAGAAAGATGTAGTCTACTGATTAAATCCTCTGACACTGATTCCGTCGTCAGACACAGTAGTTACAAGTATTTCCTGCGTCAGCCGTTAGGTGTATATCGATATGAAGTTGCACTGTCATCGGAGGAAGAACCAAACAGAGAAATTAAACCTTAAAGGGTGGACTGTACGTCAGACTAGAAGAAATTTGACACTTTCTGTTTTCTAGTTCATTACGCACTTGAGACTCTGCTGAACATTGTATTATGTGAATAAACTGTAAACAGACAAATTTAAGACTTTCACAGAATATTTCTAAATCGGAGATGTGACAGACAATTTTCGGCACTTCGTTTATGCTGCCAGAGTTGAACAATCATATCTTGGACACCATACCGTCTATAAGACTATGAATTGCCTTGTTTCGTACTACCGTTACGTCTCAAAAAGTTTGCGTTGCAAATAAACAAATCATTCCTTTGTTTCTCAGACTAGTTTTCATGAAAATAGTGTGCTAGCCAGCAACATCTGTCGTGTATTTGCGTATATTGCTGTTTTGTATTCTCTCAGTCCTACTAATCGAATCATCGTCCAGCCCAAACCGCTAAGGACAGAAACTTCAAAACAGAAAAAGCTGTGTATCTTATAATATAGACTCCGTTTAAGAAGGGATTTACAGAAATTCCAACCTCACAAACGTGAAAAAGGGAACGAAGGACTTCTTTATTAAGCAATTTTGAAGCTAGACTTACGAAAATTGGTATTTGGTTTCTTGTTCAGAAATAAATAAATACATGTTTCAACATTTTAGGAAATTTAATACTATGCTCGTGAAACTTTGGGTGAAAGCCTTTTTTAAAAAAAAGCTACTGAAGTATTTTTAAGGCTATATTTATGAACACTGGTATTTGACTCCTCACTTCCAAAAATACTTGTGTGTTTTTGGAAACAGAAGCTCTAAGGGGTGAAAGAGGGGATGAGATTTTTTAGAAAATATTTTATTATGAATGATTTTTAAAGTTAAATATATGGCTTCTCAGTTAGAAATAAAAGAATACTTGTTTCACTGTTTTTGGAAGTTCAGCCACTATGGGGGTGAAAGAGGGGATGAAAATTTTTATGGACATATTTAATTGTGCAAGCATTTTTCAGTCTAAATCTATGAACTTTTGTATTAGGTTTGTCTCTTAGAAGTAAAACATACACATGTCACGGTTCTTGGAAATTGAAACCCTAGTGGGGAAAATAGGGGGGGGGGGGGTGATACATTATATGAAAATATTTCATTATAGAAACATTTTTAAAGCTAAATCTTTGAGGATATTGGTGTTTGGCTTCTTGGTTAGAGATGAAAAAGTATGTGTTTACTGTTTTTGGAAATTAAACCCCTGAGAAGGTGAAATATGATCAGACTGATTCACCGACTAATCATCGCTCAGCCAGAACTGCTAAGGATAGGAAATTGAAGTTTGGAGAATGAGTGGTACTGAAGGTATCGTTTAAGAAAGGATGGTCCGAAATTCCAGAACTAAGGGTATGAAATAGGGCCTTTTTGAAAGTATGTCACTATTAATGGAATTTTGAACCTAGAACTATGAAACCTGGTATTTGCTTGCTGAGCCAGAAAAAAAGTGCGTAATTCAGCGTTTTTGGAAATTCAACAACTAAGGGGATAATATAGTTGGTGAAAATTTATTTTGAAAATATAAAATTACTAAAGAACTACAAAGGGATTTTTAAGGCTACATCTGTGACAACTGGTATTTGACTTCTCAGTTAAATATATAAAAAAAGTACATGTTTCAGTGTTTCTGGAAATTCAGACTCTAGGGCAGTGCAGTATGAAATGAAAATTTTTATTAAAATATTTCATTACATTAAATATATTTACAGTTAAATTCATGAAAACTGGTATTTCACTACTCGGTTAGGATAAAGAAATATTTGTTAGGGGATGAAACTTGCTATGGAAATACCTGCACAAGAATGCAAAAGACATGATTAACAAAAACTTCGGACTCCAGCTACCACAATCTCTTTTTGGTCAGAAGTACATTCGGAAAATACCATGTTTATATGGCCTTAATTAGTGTGAAAAGCTTAGAAGGTGCTGCAGTGTGTGAACATAAAAGTTAGATTAATTAAAGTACAGTTTATGCGAGGAAAGCAGAAGGTGCTAAGTTAGTATGTATATAAAATGACTAAGTGTAAAGCATGTTATGAAAACAAATTTGTGGGTAACAGATCTGTCAGATGCGAATTTGTTTCTGAAGTAGAAAACACACGCGCGAACAGTAAACCGAGATAATGCGTCTAAAGTGAGCATACCCCATAGTGCTTGGTGTTAAGTATAGGCAACCTCAATGTGTTTCTTCAGTTAAACACACTGAAATGGGGAGTTAATGCTGTTGCATTAACATTTAATAATGAAAACATGGGTTCCTTAGCACATCTCGACATCACCCTGTCAGGTGGAGAAGAGTTTGTACCTCCTTAATTCAGATGAATTTAGCATGTGAGCGAGACATGCACTCGACCCCCTCCTTACCTAGCACCTAATTAACTATGTGCACAACGGTAACAGAATGAAATGATGGTGGACCCTCCTAGTTGGTGAAATAAGGAGTGCACTCACACAAAAATTTAATAAAACTCAGAAACAAAAAGAGAACTTTATCACAATAAACAACAGGAAATGGGATTCTGCATATATCTACGAAATGATATGCAGATTAAATATTACAATGACATTTCTTATACTTCAAAACATGAATTCACATGATTCTCGACACAAACAGTAGGTTAAAGGATAGGGTATTCTGAACTATTGTGCGAATAAGAGTTGTGGCGAGAACAGAGGCTCCTACTCTCTGTGATGCAATACTGTAACATTCTGTGTGGTGTCTGTTTGTTCTATATCGTGTCTCCCTACCACATTCACGCAACAACGCTCTGAGCGTGTTTTTTAGGGAATTGGCTAGTTTAAACCTGGGACCTGTTGCTGGTAAGGAGACGCCAGACCACACATGACATGTAGAATTCAGAAAAGTTCAGTGAGACTAGCGATGATGTAACCAAATGCTTAATGATTTCAGTGTCAGCTCCACTGCACTCCCTGTGAAAGAATCTTAATACTAACTAAATTTAGTGGAAGGGGTTCAAGGCTTTCCTATTTTTAGTTAGCTGGTAAAATAACGTCGAAAAAACAGTTAAGTTTACCATTGGAAATTTTATTCTACTCACAAAACATTGTTTATAAATTGCACTATTGATAAAAGGAAATTTTTTTATACAGGATGGTAAAAACCAACTGTGTTCAACAAAAATGTGAACAAATATTCCCTGAGTGGTTTTCCAAGTTCTACAACGGATAGAAGGATGACCTATGCCATATCACATCCATAATCTAGGTTTAAATTAAGTTGCACAAGAGAGAAAACTATCAAAATGGTCTACAGTGAACCTCAGTTATCTGTAATTACTTATCTAACTTGTCGAAAATTACAGTGGCTGATATGGCTTCTCAATAACTATATAACAGAAAAATCATCGCGTTTCAGATTTTTACTTCAAGTGGCAAATGTTGTAAGTAGGCTGTTTATGTTTTCTTATTGGCAACGTTACGTAGCGCTCTATATGAAAATCACTGGCTGTGCTGTGTGCAGTCTGTGGCTAGCGTTGCGCAGTTGGAGGTGAGCCGCCAGCAGTGGTGGATGTGGGGAGAGAAATGGCGGAGTTTTGAAATTTGTGAAAATGGATGTCATGAGCTGCTGTATATATTATGACTTTTGATGACTATTAAGGTAAATACATTGTTTGTTCTCTATTAAAGTCTTTCATTTGCTAAGTATGCCTACTAGTAGTTAGTGCCTTCCGTAGTTTGAATCTTTTATTTAGCTGGCAGTAGTGGCGCTCGCTGTATTGCAGTAGTTCGAGTAATTTTTGGTGAGGTAAGTGATTTGTGAAAGGTATAGATTAATGTTAGTCAGGGCTATTGATTTGTAGGGATTGTTGAAAGTCAGATTGCGTTGCGCTAAAAAAAAAATATTGTGTGTCAGTTTAAGCAAAGTCGTGTATAATTGTTCTAAGGGGACGTTTCAATGTGAACACCATGAGCTTTAATTAACGATCGACACTAGTATTACGCAAAAAGGGGGTGTAACAGATGGGACTTCTGCAGTTCTGAGTGAAGCTTTATACGCTGTTATGCGGCATCACGTGCGTTCATTACCTTGTCGGTGTTCTTCAGGAGGCGGCGGACAGTGCAGCTCCGCTCACCTCGCCGTCTCTGAAGCAACTCTTTTCTCTAACTTCTCCTAACTACAATTTACCGAAGTTGGTTTAAAAAAAACTATCTGGCTGTGTTTTCATCTGACCAATCAGGGTTTCAATGTTAACCTTAAGCTCCCCCTACAAAAATTCTGTTTATCCAATGAGAAACGTTATAGTTTTCGTGGTGGGGCAATGTTTTTAAAGTTTGCAACGTAACAGAGACGCAAAAAAGTCTCACGCTAAAACATGCGGCTGGGGTGGCCCTATTTGTGTTATCGTAAGATCTATACTGTTCTTCTGGAGAGCTCTAACATGGGCTGGGCGGTGGTCCTGACGTAACAGAGACGCGAAAAAGTCTCACGCTAAGGCTCTAGCTTTTAACGGTTAGCTGGCGACGCAGGTGTCCGTCCCTTATCGTAATGCCTTCTAACTTAACATGGTTCTGCTCTCGGCTTCTGTTCTCGTTTCTCCCCTCGGAACTGCATCTGTCTCACAGAGGGAAGGTATAACAGGCATTTAGGTATTCTTGTGTTAGTCTGTATTATTCCATTTGCTCACTCGTTACTCGTATTACTTTGGTTAATTTAATGTCACGATTTATTCGGAGCTATGTGACATACAACTGGATTTGCTTATCATGTCAGGGTTTTCATGGAAGGTGTTGGATTTGCCTGACACCTTACATATCACCAACCTTCGAACTTAATTTTTGCACTGAATTTAGGCAATGATTGAATCATTGTCGAAGTCAGTCAAAAATTATTCCTTTATCTAATTTTTTTTTCCTACTGTTCAGTCACGTTATTCTGGTTCTATGCTAGTTTGTATTACTAATTTACATCTTATATTCTTCCACATTATTATCAAAAATGACAAGAGAATAATATTTCTGTACTATTATTAATTTTTAAATATTTTCTTTCTTTATTTAAGTGTGATTTATGTTTCTTAAGATGTTTGTTATCGAAAGTGAGGAGACTTTCACATCGATTTTCTTAGAAATATTATTTTTAATACATGTAGTAATTAAGTAAAATCTATTCCTAACACATTTTCTAAATATCATGTACATGTAAAATGTTTTTGTTTCTAGACACTCATTTCAACATTGTTACACTAATAAATAAGAATTATTTCCAAGAATTGCTTTGACAAAGAAATATCCATACACAAGTATTGAGATATTATCCTAACAAATGGTACAAATGTTAAAAAAAAGGGGAAAACATCCAACAAGATTATTTTTTATTCTTTGTTTTTATAAGGACAAAATAAGAAAAATATAGCTACTCTTTTATTTTTATGAGTAGAAAATAAGTGGCATATAGTTTTAGTGTTTATTATACCTTACTTTTGTTCTTTATATACTGTCCACTTCAGAACTAATGACTTATTTTTATCGATAGTCTATTTTTTACTTAAGTCCATAGTCAATGACTGTTATTTTGTAGTTTATTAGCTGTCTGGTGTGCTTAACTTATTTAGTTTTTCACTCATTTCTTTTGTACAATTCCTACATCACATAATTTGATTTCACACATTCACACAATCCTATGAATGTTTAAGCATGAGGTTGGCAAATGATTTTTGCACGAAGGTGATGAACTTGAGCAAGATGGATGTGGGCAAGTACTTGAAGTACAGCTTCGTTCTTCGTTCCTTGTTGGCTTTGCAAGTGTGTGTTGCTGTTGTGGAGATCCCATAATGGAATGGAGCTGTGAGTGCAGAATCTCGTGGTTTACTGGCTTTGTATGTGTGAAAGTCATCGTTCTGTGTCGCTGAAAACGGTCGTTTTTCGTTGTAATACTTCACAGATGACTAGTTTACAATAGGATAGGGATTTGGGAAGGTATGTCTTCTATTCTTCACCCATCTTCTTTCTTGGTCTCAATCTTGTGAATCTTCAACTTCTGTTCTTCCTGCTTTTTCTCTGGTTCTTACTTGCTTCTTGGTTCTTCTCTGGGCAGGATATGGAAATATTTATTGATAACTAGTCGCTTTGAAGTTCTCCTCCTAGTAACAGTTTGATAAATGGTTTGGACATGTCATTTCTACTTTGTGGACGTTTTCTTCAGTTTCGTGCATCAGCGTGCTGTTTAATAGCGGTAGTGTGACTTTACTCATATTTTTTTGCCAGTGGTGGCTTGCCCAAGCCGTCTTCTCATCAGGCCGTTTTTTGCTCGCTCTGCCGAGTCGGGGCACTCGGAGACCCTTCTGGCGTTTGGCATCCCGTCGCGTCTCTCCAGGGCTCTGCCACTGTGCGGCTCAGTGTTCCATCCCAGTAGGGTTCTGCCTAGCGGGCAGATTTATTGCCCACTTTCGATACAAGGGCCTTCTGTTGGTCTCGCTGTCCTTTCCTTTCTCTCAACGCTTCTGCCTTGTAGGAATCATGTCTTGCTAATTACGTCCTTTTCTTTCTTGATACTTCTCTCGTTGCAACTAGTGGGTCGTTGCATCTTGTCCTTGCTGGAGTTTTTACAATGGTTCTTACAAAAAGTTATAATCATCTAACATATGTCTAGTACCTACATTGTTTTACGCCTTCTTAAAAACTTTACAAATTTTGGCGCCCTTTCCATATTACAATTCTAAGATATTTTGAGTCTTAACTTCTAAAGAATCCTCAAATTCGTTTTTTATTTTATTTTTTGTGTAGTGTCATGGTGTATAGCATTTTAGTATTTCATGCTGTTAGACTATCTACACTTTATCCCTTCACCTTAATCTATGGTACTATTGGTGTTATTTTTGTTTTTGTTTTTATTGAAACTACTTTCTTTTTCCCACCTTCCTCTCTCTTCATTCTTCTTTCTCTTGACGATGTTATCTGCAACATAATCTTGGAATATTGTGCTGATTATTTACCAGTAATAAAATTAATCTTAAAACTTTTTGATATGGCTCCTGGAATACTTTATTCCTGTAGCTGAATGGGATTGTATAGGGTGGCAATCTAAATGGTTTGTTCTGTTTTACTTCAAACTTGTACTGAAAGTGTTTAATACTGCCAGTCTTAGGTGAAAATACCTCTGCTTTATCTTGTAAAATACCCTCTAATTCTCTTTTACTGTGTTCTGAAATACCTTGAACTTCTTGCAATTTTTCGTCGATTTCTTTATGGACTTCTAACATGAGTTGAGGCGATTCCCCCTTTTGTGCATACCATTCTTATTCTTCATCCTCTTTATCTCGCGTCATTCTTAATTGTTTGTTTATAACTGGTTTTAGTTCTAATTTTAGCTTTTGCTCAAAGAGAAGTGTGACATTCCCAAATGTTACGCTACCTTTCCCCATATCTATTATCGCTCGTCTCTCATTTAAAAAATCTGAACCTATAATCAAATCTACAGTTAGTTTAGGTATAATCACGAAGTTGGCTTCGACCTTTTGACCTTGACACGAAAGAGTTAACCTTGTTTGTCTCATAACTTCCGCAGCATTGTTTCTAATAGGACCTCTTACTTTAATCTTACGTGTTTTCAGAACTGGCAATTCCTCATTGGCATCACACTGCACGAATAAATTTTCTGAAATAGCAGTCAGTTCACTTCCGCTATCAATTACAATATTGACTGGGATATGCTTTACCATGGCCTTCACAATTGGTTGAATTTGAAAGGGTTGGTTCTGTTCTTCTTCTTCTTGCATCAATGAATATTCCACTGAATCATACATGAGTCTTTTTAGGAATTTCCCTTGTGAATTCGAACTTTCTGTAGGATAAGCTTCGACTGCTACTTCTCTCTCTTTTATTTCCTCTTCTCTATTTCTTCCTTCATTTACGCTTTCTTCAACATTCTCTACTTTTTCCTCATCCTCCTCTATCTTCTCCTTCTTCGTCGCTACTTCCACATAATCAGATCTAAATGTTCTATTATCGCTTCATAACTTCCTTCATTATATACGTTGGGTTGTGTGCCCACTCGTAACTTATTTTCAACTTCTGTCGACTGCGCATTATCCTCATTGAATTCGCTTTCCCTCGTTTCCATCTCAAATAGCTCTGCAATACTCATTATTTCGTCCTTTCCTCCTACATTCGTTGTGCATGCCTCTGGTAATTCATCTTCCCCGTCAGTATTTTCCCAATTAATTTCGTCCCAACACGATATTGTTATTTTCTTGTCTTCATTTTCATCTGGTCCCTGCGGATTTGTTTCTTCCTTCTTCCCTTCTCGTGATAAGATTTTTACTTCTCTGTTCAAGGTGCTGCAATTGTCCTGGGTCGGTGCGGCATTCTCATTGGCATGGGCGCTTAGCTGTCAATTCGAACGTTTATCGGGGTTTGGTGGTCTTACCTCCACCTCTTCTATCTGTATTCTCTTTTCTTGTTCAGCTTGTTGATAGTGGTATCTTTGTTGATAATTTGTCGGTCTATTGGTTCTCCAGTACCCGTTCCGGCTGTCGTTATTCCCTCTGTAATAGTTGTTGCCGTTCCTGGGTGAGTTATAGTTTTTGCCATATTCTCTTCTAAATCCATAACCGGTTCTTTGTTGAAATCTATTGTCGTTTCTTGGTGCGAAGTTATCACATGGTTCGTAATTATTGTTTCTTCGTACTGTGTCTTGTGGATTCCAATGCTTTTTGCTTTCGTTTTCACGTGCGCTTCGTCTTTTTCTTGCGTCATCTTCCGAAAATATGAACTATAGTTCCCTTAGACTACCTTTAAATGCTACGACGTCATTGCCTCCGCGACGTACTAATGGTTTCTGGTATTTCAATGTTAACTTCATCGCGCATAATTTAATCAACTCCTCGTCACTGTATGGTACATCTAAGCATTGATTTTTCTTTGCCATTAATTCGAAAAATTTCACGGGACTCTTCTCTCCTGAATTTTCAAAATATGGGTTCTGTAACAATTCGTACTTCACTCTGTTCTGTGCTTCACTGGACCAATATCGTGAGAGAAACTTCTCTCTGAAATCTTCGTACGATCGGCATGTCTCTGCAACATTCTGCATGGTTTCTGCAACTGTTCCTGACATGTGTGCACATATAAAGTCTAATTTGTGTGCTAGCGTCCAGTGTTCTGGTAATCCTACTCGGAATTGATCAATACAAGTTCGCGGATGTAATGAGTTTCCTTCTCGAAAGTGTTGAAATTTTCTGACTGTGAAGAAATGATCGTTGTCGTACTTCGTCATAGTTCCAAATGAAATTCGCGATTCTTCGCCACTTTTGTTTCTGATCATTTCTCCCGTCGTTCTTTCCGGTTGTGGTAGATCCATTGGATACTGTCCACTGTAACTTTCGCCTACCCTTGCGTAGTATCGTTGGAGTGGTACGCAATAATTTTCTTCCATCGGTTGTGAACGTGTAGCTGAATGCATTGCACTGTACTCTTCGCGACCTGGCTTTCCATTGTCAGGTATTGGTTCGGTATCTTGTCTGGCTAACCTTGCTGCTTCATTGCACGATCCAAACTGTCTTGAAACATACATTTGTGGTTCCGCATGTGTTTGTGATGACGTTTGTTCATCAAGAATTACGAAACGTGTTTGTTGCTCTGCAGGCTGTCTGATTTCACGTATGTCACTTTCCGCCTGTGATTGGAATCGCAAATGCGTAATATCTTCGTTAATTGCTTGTTTTTCCGGTGCTGTTACAGATACGGATGTGGTTGCAGACTCTGTGCTTGTTCGATCCTGTTCACTACGCTCTTCAATGGTTTGCAACAACTCTGTTCGCAATTTCTGAATTTGTCGCTTCGTTTGCGCTTCTATTTTGACTATGCGCTTATCATATATTTTCATCGCTGCTTTTGCGATACGTTTGTGTAACACACTGTTTTCAACAACTTCACGCGCTGTACCTGCTGCTTGTCTAGTACTTTTGTTTATCTGTTTCTCTAGTTTCTTGACTTCTCCCTGGATGTTGTTACGTAATGTTTTGATCTCGTCCTGAACGTCGTTACGCATTGTTTATACGTCCACTTGTGCTTTCTCAATGTCTGTTCTCAATTGTTTGTAACCTGTTATTAAGTATCCTATCACTTCTCGAGATTCTTTTGCCTCGTCTTCAATATGACTTAGGTGTACCTGAATTTTTTTGTTTTGTTCTTTAATCGCACGCATTTGTCTCGTGGTTTCTGCATTTTGTTTCGTCATTTCTGCATTCTGAATTTTAATTTGGTTCGCAATTTCTTTATTTTGTCTTGTCATGGTTTCCGTCATTAATTTTTATAATTCTGCCAGATTGGTGGGTCCTATTGCGTTTTCTTCCGACGTCCTACGCTCTGTGTTTTCGCCCAATTGTTGGTTTGCAACCGATTGCATTGAACTGTGCTGTGACATGTTTCTGCTCGCATTCCTTGTACTCTGTGGTGAGGGAGCTCTGATTACTTGTACTATGGGTTCTACGTATTCAAGACGCAAGTTGGAATCCTCATCGACTGCCTCTCTACTTTCCTGCTCTTCTGTCGTATGTTGACTTACGTTTTCTATGCCCTGACGTACATTATCCTCGTTATGGTGCGTTATATGTCCTATTTATCGCGATACTGCATCGTCTGTTGTACTGTCCTCTCTTCTCTGTCCATTTTCATGCTGGGTCTCTATCTCAATTCGGTCAAGGTCTCGATCTGCCATTGCTAATCTTTCCGAATCCCTTATTTTCTGTTTTAAAAGCAATTCACGCGCCCTACTTCGAGTCAACATGCGCTCATACGATCTCACGCGTTTCATAAACTTTTTGTTCACACGACTTGACAAACCATTTACTTACTTCTTGGGTCTGAACCAACTTGTCAACGGTGTATTCGCCACTTGTGCGCTTGGAATGGAGAGAAAACTTAATTCTAACAATATTAAAATTCGTAACTTAATTATGCTATTGTCTCTGCCAGAATGTCTCACTTTTATTGAATACTTTCTTACTATCTTTCTCTGCAGTTACCGTTTTCGACTATTTATAACGATCAAAAAAAAATGTTTTTTATTACGAAAATTTTTCAACAGGATATTTTTCTGACCTAGTTAGGCATGTGGTCGACCTTCGATCATAGTATTTTACCATCCTGGCAGGGTCGCCATTTTCTAACAATCTGCATGGTGTCTGGTGGTTCTATATCGTGTCTCCCTACCACTTTTACGCAACGACGCTCTGAGCGTGTTTTTTAGGGAATTGACTAGTTTGAACCTGGGACCTGTTGCTGGTAAGGAGACGCCAGACCACACATGGCATGTAAAATTCAGAAGAGTTCAGTGAGACTAGCGATGATTAACCAAATACTTCATGATTTCAGCGTCAGCTCCACTGCACTCCCTGTGAAAGAATCTTAATACTAACTAAATTTAGTGGAAGGGGTTCAAGGCTCTCCTATTTTTAGTTAGCTAGTAAAATAACGTCAAAAAGCAGTTAAGTTTACCATTTGAAATTTCATTCTACTCACAAAACATTGTTTATAAATTGCACTATTGATAAAAGGAAATGTTTTAATACAGGATGGTAAAAACCAACTGCGTTCAACAAAAACGTGAATGAATATTCCCTGAGTGGGTTTCCAAGTTCTACAATGGATCGAAGGATGACCTATACCATATCACATCTATAATCTAGGTTTAAATTGCACAAGAGAGAAAACTATCAAAATGGCCTACAGTGAACCTCAATTATCTTTAATTACTTATATAACTTGCCGTAAATTACAGTGGCTGATGTGGCTTCTCAATAACTATATAACAGAAAAATCATCGCGTTTCAGATTTTTACTTCAAGTGGCAAATGTGAACACCATGAGCTTTAGTTAACGATTGACACTAGTATTACCCAAAAAGGGGGTGTAACAGACGAGACTTCTGCAGTTCTGAGTAAAGCTTTATGCGCTGTTATGCGGCATCGCGACTGTCCCTTATCGTAGGGCCTTCTTACTTAACACGGTTCTGCTCTCGGCTTCTGTTCTCGTTTCTCCCATCGGAACTGCGTCTGTCTCACGGTGGGAAGGTATAACATGCATTTAGGCATTCTTGTGTTAGTCTGTGGTATTCCATTTGCTCACTCGTTACTCGTATTACTTTGGTTAATTTAATGTCACGATTTATTCGGAGCTATGTGACATACTACTGGATTTGCTTATCATGTCAGGGTTTTCATGGAAGGTGTAGGATTTGCCTGACACCTTGCAATTTCGCAGTTAGTAGTGAGAGCTCACATGGGATCTCATCGAGAAGCAAGCAAGGTGGACTTGTAGCAAAGCGAGCTCGCTCGCTGCTGAGGACATCGGTATAAAATTAATAGGTCCTATAATGACGGAGCCGCAAAATACTTTACAAATCCTGAAATTTGTAGCAGGTCGTCGGTAGGCAGCTTTCTGATGATGTAGGCGCCGACTTCTGGTGTGCAGCAACTCTGTTTCAACTGCTGGCCTCGAAGGCTGTCCGAGAATTCTAAGTTCTGCCGAAAAAGTGCGACTAAGTCGGAAGTCCATCCGACTCCGATGAAGATCAGATATTGAATCCCACTACGCCCGCGCAACGCAAGAGCGAAGCCAACTTTGCTCAACTCCCTACTCTCCTAGAAAACCGCAAATTAGCATTCAGTGCTGATTCCAAAATTTCCCCACACTGTCTCAGAACATCATTCGCGCCAATAGCAACGGTTCCCTCCAATTTCGAGCAGGGCTTTATTACATCAATTAGCCTCAGTTTAAGTTGACCATTCATGCCTCTGCTATTCAGCTGAGGGCACTGAACTTGCCGTTTGACCGGCTATGGAAGCAACCTGCCTAGACCACCGGCCATCCGGCGCCAGACAGTCGCACCCAGCAGGGCACGGTCCACAAGTATTCTGAGAATCAAGAGGACAATGCAGTCAGTCGGTGCCAGGAGTTTTAGTTTCGGACGCGCTGGAATGGGAAAAACATAAACTGTGGTGACACTCAGATGTGCAGGTCGTTTCGCCCCGCATACAATAGGTGAAACTCCACCGACGTCAGTCATTCCGCCAGGCACTTAAGTCCATTGTACGAATCCCTCAGAATTCGAGGAAGTGCAGCCCCCAACCGGAAATGCAGTGTGCTGCATCCTCCGATGCTCGCCTCGCACAGGCCACACAGGGAAGTAACCCAACATGCATAGGAACAAGTGAAAAGTGTTTTTGAGCTTTCTACAAATACTCTTATCACAATAACCTTATTTGGTCTGTTGCCACCGTGCAATGACATAGAACATTAATAAAATTGATGAAAATTAGAGGCGACATGAAAAAAGAGGGCATGGAACCTCCCATTAGCCACCAGTCACTTTAGATAATTTTTTGTAGTGGTTGACTCTCTTGACAGAGTTAGTGTGTCAATCAGCCGAAAAGAATCAGTCGAAACAGTTTCCAAAATGTCACAACAAATTGGCAGATTAAATTGGAAATTGATGATAAAACGAAAGATGTAATTTTTCTTATGACCTTGCCAACATCCTACTCACATTGACAAATATGTCACACAAAACACAGATTCATCCTCAGGGACACACTATCATCCATGGGCATACTCGCACAGTCATGAAAATGTTGAATACATGCCAAATGGCCTAGTCCGAGGCTGCAATAAAATGTTGACGTATTGGATCTGCAAGTTTCTCATTAAGGTAACATTTAAGAATAATCTACTGGTGCCCAACTCAAACACACACACACTTCTGCATGAAGCCAAAAAGCAAACAATATATCTGTACTTCATGGTTGAAACATTTAACCACACTCACGCCATTTCCCTGAACAGAAAGGCTGATAATTTTTCACAGCGATTAATTGACTGATGGTCCATTCACTATTAACCAGAATTGTAACCGCAGATATCCCACTCACATACACAAACAAAAATACTCTCATGTAACTGTAGTATATTATTGTGTATAACGTTTTGTAACTATTGACACATACCACATGAAATTTTTACACATCGTGACAATTGACAGGCATCAACACAAATGGGATGGAGAGATATAATGTACACAAAAAAGACAGAAATTTTATGAGTATACCTGTGCGATCGAAGATTATGACACACAGTGTACATAACAAAAATATTGTTCCAAATTGTCATGATGATAGGGAACCAGGATATCTTTACATTGTACTCGTATTTCCAATTTCTTGACTCTGAAATGAAGTTTTGGGGGCAAAAAAAACAATATTTTAATATTTTCACTGTGTTCACGCAGTTGCCTCAGCAAAATAATAATAATAATAATAATAATAATAAAATAAAGTGAACCATAACATCCTTCACACATGCTAAACTCACACAATGAGAGACACTCAACACACGGACACTACCGTATTCGTCTGTGGAGCGGGATGGTGGTTCCTGGTGTGGAGAAAGGGGCACCTGTTTGGAGGAGTGCGACTAGTGGTGTGGGCCACCAATCTAATGATTCTCGGAACCAGGCGCATCATTCGGAAGTATCTACAGTCATCCTTCCCTCTTTGTAGAGGCGTTGTCAGTCGACAGGAAACTCGTAGGGTGGTTCGACGGTCTATTGTTGATATGCAGTACAGTGCGATACAATGGCATGCACATGTACAGGCTCTGATTCTCATTGAGGACCACAAGGTTCAGAACACATCCATAGGACAGGTAGTTAGCTGTCAGAAGGCAGGAACACTTGGTCTTATCTAGAACTAAAAACTGCAATACAGGATACTACATTCGTGGAATCTGATGGAGGTTGAAACAAGGATAGCAGATCGATCAACCTGGTCAATTGCTCGGAACTGCTCTCTGTAGGAGAGGAGATAATCACGATAAACTGCATTCCAGCAATACCCAGCACGGAACTGCTTTGGGCGTGCAGTCCGGCATATTATAGTGAACTATGCGAACTCGTGCAGAAACTGTAAATGGTGTCTGTCGTAAGTGCGGCTCAAGAGTTCTCTCTGATGCTTTGTGCCGCTATTGCTAGAGCACGCTATCGTCATCGGGCACCTCTTCTGCAGTGGAATTCCCATTTCTACGTCACTGCAGAGAGGCGCCGTGCTGTCTCCTCGGCTAACTGCTAACGGGTTTTCTCCCGGTGGGAATCCGGGTTTGTGTCCACCCTCAGCTGACCCAGAGCTGTCCACCAGGTGAGCCGCCACCTTATTTCCACTTCACAGAGCAGGTAGGCGGCACGCACCTCTGAGCCATCGGGGTGAGGGGGGCGGCGTCGTGACTGACAGCCGCCACCCTCAGGCGTCTCCCAGCGGCTCGACACCCGTTTACTCCACATCGACCGCCTTGTAGCGTCAATTCTCGTCCAGCAGTCACTCGCTGTTACCAGTACCTGCACAATACTTAAATCGTTTTATAAAGTGTGCCTCCCAAAAACCTTTTACAAAAACAGCATTAAGAATTCGTAAAAATCGTAACGGATAATATTTTGTACATTCAATAAATAAAATGAATATTTTCATGAATAGAACTGTTACACTAATACAATACAAAATTTTTATACTCTGCTGAGAGACTTCATAATTAATACTTATTGTAGAGAATAGTGACTTAACGTGTGGGCCCATTGTAAATACCAGGATATGTGCAATTACTGATTCATTAAGATAAAGAAAAGCTAAAGTGCGCTACCATTAACCTTAAAATACTATATGTATTCCCAACTATGCCCTATCCGTCACTGGAGCATGCTCCCAACTACTGGTGACTATCTTCACTAACTACGCCAATTACTCTATCTACAAGCGCCACTCGCCATCTCTGATCCCAGATGCCTCGATGGATTCCTGAAACTCCTCTAGAAATGGTGGTCGCACACAAATACACAGAATGAACACATATTAGACGAGATAAAATTAGCTGCAATTGCCTTAGTAACGGAAATTAATAAAAATACTATATGTAACTTTGCGGCTGCACCCGTTTACTACACATACTTGCGCGTCCTGCCCCACTGAGACAACTCGATTGATGTTGCTGTCTCTGGCGTGGCCGAAACACAGAGTAAGTCGCTGCACATCTGAGACAGATCTGGATATACTGAAACTTACGTCGGAAAATTTACACAAAAAAGACGGCAGACTTCACAAGTTACAATGCAAAGACTCTACCTCTGTAAACAAGATTAATATTGCTACACCAAGAAGAAATGCAGATGATAAACGGGTATTCATTGGACAAATACTGTATATTATACTAGAACTGACATGTGATTACATTTTCACACAATTTGGGTGCATAGATCCTGAGAAATCAGCACCCAGAGCAACCACCACTGGCCCTAACAATGGACTTGATACGCATGGGCATTGAGTCAAACAGAGCTTGGATGGCGTGTACAGGTGCAGCTAGCAGCCCATGCAGCTTCAACACGATACCACAGTTCATCAAGAGTAGTGACTGAGGTATTGTGACGAGCCACTTGCTCGGACACCATTGACCAGACGTTTTCAGTTGGTGAGAGATCTGGAGAATGTGCTAACCAGGGCAGCAGTCGAACATTTTCTGTATCCAGAAAGGCCCGTACAGGACCTGCAACATGCGGTCGTTCATTATCCTGCTGAAATGTAGGGTTTCGCAGGGATCGAATGAAGGGTAAAGCCACGGGTCGTCACACATCTGAAGTATAACGTCCACTGCTCAAAGTGCCGTCAATGCGAAAAAGAGGTGAGCGAGACGTGTAACCAGTGGCACCCCATACCATCACGCAAGGTGATACGCCAGTATGGAGATGACGAATACACGCTTCCAATGTGCGTTCACCGCGATGTCGCCAAACATGGATGCGACCGTTATGATACCGTATACAGAACCAGGATTCATCCAAAAAAACTTTTGCCATTCGTGCTCCTAGATTCGTCGTTGAGTACACCATCGCAGGTGCTCCTGTCTGTGATGCACCGTCAGGGGTAACCGCAGCTGATAGTCCATGCTGTTGCAAACGTCGTCGAACTGTTCGTGCAGATGGTTGTTGTCCTGCAAACGTCCCCAACTGTTGACTCTGGGATTGTCCGCAGCTCGTGGTCGTGCGGTAGCGTTCTTGCTTCTCGCGCCCGTGTTCCCGGGTTCGATTCTCGGCGGGGTCAGGGATTTTCTCTGCCTCGTGATGACTGGGTGTTGTGTGATGTCCTTAGGTTACTTAGGTTTAAGTTGTTTTAAGTTCTAGGGGACTGATGACCATAGATGTTAAGTCCCATAGCGCTCAGAGCCATTTGAACCATTTTTTGACTCGGGGATCGAGACGTGTCTGCACGATCCGTTACAGCCATGCGGATAAGATGCCTGTTATCTCGATACGATAAACGCAATCGCGATAGGCCACAATCCGACCTTTATCAAAGTCGGAAACGTGATGGTACGCATTTCTCCTCCTTACACGAGGCATCACAACAATGTTTCACCAGGCAACGCCGGTCAACTGCTGTTTGTGTATGAGAAATCGATTGTTATCTTTCCTTATGTTAGCACGCTGTAGGTGTCTCCACCGGCGCGAACTTTGTGTGAATGTTCTGAAAAGCTAATCATTTGCATATCACAGCATCTTCTTCCTGTCGGTTTAATTTCGCGTCTGTGGCACGTCATCTTCGTGGTGTAGCAATTTTAATGGCTAGTAGTGTAAATATCATCCTACTGGACTTCTCTTGTGCCCTAGGTATGACAAGAGACACCAATCATCGGACTTGCTGAGAAATTCTATTCCTTCTGCATTACATTCAAGAAAGGTTACGCCCAGCAGGAGCGGCATGGGCGGGCACAATGGCCACCTTTGTACACTCCTGGAAATGGAAAAAAGAACACATTGACACCGGTGTGTCAGACCCACCATACTTGCTCCGGACACTGCGAGAGGGCTGTACAAGCAATGATCACACGCACGGCACAGCGGACACACCAGGAACCGCGGTGTTGGCCGTCGAATGGCGCTAGCTGCGCAGCATTTGTGCACCGCCGCCGTCAGTGTCAGCCAGTTTGCCGTGGCATATGGAGCTCCATCGCAGTCTTTAACACTGGTAGCATGCCGCGACAGCGTGGACGTGAACCGTATGTGCAGTTGACGGACTTTGAGCGAGGGCGTATAGTGGGCATGCGGGAGGCCGGGTGGACGTACCGCCGAATTGCTCAACACGTGGGGCGTGAGGTCTCCACAGTACATCGATGTTGTCGCCAGTGGTCGGCGGAAGGTGCACGTGCCCGTCGACCTGGGACCGGACCGCAGCGACGCACGGATGCACGCCAAGACCGTAGGATCCTACGCAGTGCCGTAGGGGACCGCACCGCCACTTGCTCCTGGGGTATCGGCGAGGACCATTCGCAACCGTCTCCATGAAGCTGGGCTACGGTCCTGCACACCGTTAGGCCGTCTTCTGCTCACCCCCCAACATTGTGCAGCCCGCCTCCAGTGGTGTCGCGACAGGCATGAATGGAGGGACGAATGGAGACGTGTCGTCTTCAGCGATGAGAGTCGCTTCTGCCTTGGTGCCAATGATGGTCGTATGCGTGTTTGGCGCCGTGCAGGTGAGCACCACAATCAGGACTGCATACGACCGAGGCACACAGGGCCAACACCCGGCATCATGGTGTGGGGAGCGATCTCCTACACTGGCCGTACACCACTGGTGATCGTCGAGGGGACACTGAATAGTGCACGGTACATCCAAACCGTCATCGAACCCATCGTTCTACCATTCCTAGACCGGCAAGGGAACTTGCTGTTCCAACAGGACAATGCACGTCCGCATGTATCCCGTGCCACCCAACGTGCTCTAGAAGGTGTAAGTCAACTACCCTGGCCAGCACGATCTCCGGATCTGTCCCCCATTGAGCATGTTTTGGACTGGATGAAGCGTCGTCTCACGCGGTCTGCACGTCCAGCACGAACGCTGGTCCAACTGAGGCGCCAGGTGGAAATGGCATGGCAAGCCGTTCCACAGAAATACATCCAGCATCTCTACGATCGTCTCCATGGGAGAATAGCAGCCTGCATTGCTGCGAAAGGTGGATATACACTGTACTAGTGCCGACATTGTGCATGCTCTGTTGCCTGTGTCTATGTGCCTGTGGTTCTGTCAGTGTGATCATGTGATGTATCTGACCCCAGGAATGTGTCAATAAAGTTTCCCCTTACTGGGACAATGAATTCACGGTGTTCTTATTTCAATTTCCAGGAGTGTATATCCTCCTCCAAAGCCTAAGAGTATGGTGCAACGCGCTGTGGTGTCCCCAACACGGCAACGAAAAAAAAAAAAAAAAAAAGAAACCAACTGAAAATAAGTGTAACGCTGGAATTGTGTGCCCATGTCACAAGTGACAAATACCGCGAAAACAAACAAATGGTGCAACGCTGTAAGGCCTGCCCAGAACACTGTCGATATGCATCCCGTAGCTCTTCCTCAACAAAGACACAGTAATAGGTATAGTGTAAAGATAAAACACACATGAAGATCGAGTCTGTGTTACTAATGACTCGGAAGGGTAGTGGCTCCCCCATGCAACGGAAACTCCGGAAAAGTGAGTTAGACCGACACTTCGCTTTCTGAGTTAACCGACATGGCGCAAGATCATATGTCGCTTCGTACCCCCTACAAGTTACGCATTTACATGTTAAAGAATATCTATAAAAGCAAATTACCTCAAATTATGTCTAATATGTCCCCAACAGAAAGATGTTTTATAACCCAGTTCATTTTACAAATGTTTCCGTTTTGTTTCACACACAGGCAACACGTTTTTCCCCTACACGAAAACTACGTTCTCGCGCTCCTTACATTTCAAAATACGTGAACGGCTCTGTCCGAGTATTTGTGCGGATTTTCCCCGAGCCGAATCCGCACGGTCCTGGCTTCAATATCGCCCTCCATTTCTGTTTCGTGGATTGAAACTCGGGCTAGGACCACGTGCTTCGACTGACTCATCCCGCTGTTTATCTGAATCTCTGAGCCTCCAGCTCGTGTCGGACTGGCGGGTATCGTTTTACCTCTGCAAGTTAGTCTGCCGTCCTGAGTTTTGTCTCCCATAGTCCTGTCTCCCGGATGTTTCATCACGCTCAATCCTCCTGTCATTGTTGTTGTCATTGCGCTGTACTCCACGAAAGTCGCCATTGTAATTGTTATATGGCCCTTTCCTTCGATCATGTGCTGCTTCTTTTTCAAAAATTAGCTCCAATTCGCGCAGAAGGCTTTTGAATGTTTCAGTATTCGATCCGTTCTCTCCTACATGCGATTGTTGGTAGTTGCTTGGCAGTTTCGCGAAACAGAACTTAATTATTTTAGCATCACTATGTGGCACGTCAAGAAACTGATCCTTTTTAACTAAACCTCAAAGAGCATTGTCGGGCTCTTGTATCCTGTCGCCTCCAGATCTGGACACAAAATTATTTCCTATTTTATACGGTCTTGCATTTCGCGCCACCAGTACGATCCGAGAAACGCGTCGGTGAATTCTTGGTACGTACGGCATGTATCCGCAACACCGCGCATTTTCTCAGCTGCCGTGCCGTTGATGTGCCGGCAGATAAAATCTAATTTTGCTGTCAGTGGCAAAGATATTGGTAGCTTATTAGCAAATTCAAAAAGGTGGGCATTTAAGGAGATGGGAGCTGGATAAACTGACTAACCCAGAGATTGTACAGAGTTTCAGGGAGAGCATAAGGGAACAATTGACAAGAATGGGGTGAAGAAATACAGTAGCAGAAGAATGGGTAGCTTTGAGGGATGAAATACCGAAGGCAGCAGAAGATCAAGTAGCTAAAAAGACGAGGGCTAGTAGAAATTCTCGGGTAACAGAAGAAATATTGAATTTATATGATGAAAGGAGAAAATATAAAAGTGCAGTAAATGAAGCAGGCAAAAAGGAATACAAACGTCTCAAAAATGAGATCGACAGGATGTGCAAAATGGCTAAGCACGCATGGCTAGAGGACAAATGTAAGGATGTACAGGCTTATCACAGTAGGGGTAAGATAGATACTGCCTACAGGAAAATTAAAGAGACCTTTGGAGAAAAGAGAACAACTTGCATGAATATCATGAACTCAGATGGAAACCCAGTTCTAAGCAAAGAATGGAAAGCAGAAAGGTGGAAGGAGTATATAGAGGGAGTATACAAGGGAGATGTACTTGAGGGCAATGTTATAGAGATGGAAGAGGATGTAGATGAAGATGAAGTAGGAGATATGATACTGCGTGAAGAGTTTGATGGAGAACTGAAAGACCTAAGTCGAAACAAAGCCCCGGGAGTAGACAACATTCCATTAAAACTACTGACAGCCTTGGGAGAGCCACTCCTGACAAAACTGTACCATCAGGTGAGCAAGATATATGAGACAGGCGAAATACCCTCAGATTTCAAGAGGAATGTAATAATTCCAATCCCAAAGAAAGCAGGTGTTGACAGATGTGAAAATTACCGAACTATCAGTTTAATACACCACGGCTGCAAAATACTAACGCGAATTGTTTACAGACGAATGGAAAAACTAGTAGAAGCCGACCTCGGGGAAGATCAGTTTGGATTCCGTAAAAATATTGGAACACGTGAGGCAATACTGACCCTACGACTTATCTTAGAAGCTAGATTAAGGAAAGGCAAACCTACGTTTCTAGCATTTGTAGCGTTAAAGAAGGATTTTGACAATGTTGACTGGAATACTCTCTTTCATATTCTGAAGGTGGCAGGGGTAAAATACAGGGTGCGAAAGGCTATCTACAATTTGTACAGAAACCAGACGGCAGTTCAGTTATAGGACTCGAGGGACATGAAAGGGAAGCAGTGGTTGGGAAGGGAGTGAGACAGGGTTGTAGCCTCTCCCCGATGTTATTCAATATATATATTGAGCAAGCTGTGAAGGGAAGAAAAGAAAAATTCGGAGTAGGAATTAAAATCCATGGAGAAGAAATAAAAACTTTGAGGTTCCCCGTAATTGTAATTCTGTCAGAGACAGCAAAGGACTTGGAAGAGCAGTTGAACGGACTGGGTAGTGTCTTGAAAGGAGGATATAAGATGAACATCAACAAAAGCAAAACGAGGATAATGGAATGTAGTCGAATTAAGTCGGTTGATGCTGCGGGAATCAGATTAGGAAATGAGACACTTAAAGTAGTAAAGGAGTTTTGCTATTTGTGAGCAAAATAACCGATGATGGTCGAAGTAGAGAGGATATAAAATGTAGACTGGCAATGGCAGGGAAAGCCTTTCTGAAGAAAAAGTTGTTAACATCGAGTATAGATTTAAGTGTCAGGAAGTCGTTCCTGAAAGTATTTGTATGGAGTGTAGCCACGTATGGAAGTGAAACATGGACGACAAATAGTTTAGACAGGAAGGGAATAGAAGTTTTCGAAATGTGATACTACAGAAGAATGCTGATGATTAGATGGGTAAATCGCATAACTAATGAGGAGTTATTGAATAGGATTGGGGAGAAGAGAAATTCGCGGCACAACTTGACTAGAAGAAGGGATCGGTTGGTAGGACATGTTCTGAGGCATCAAGGGATCACCAATTTAGTATTGGATGGCAGCGTGGAATGTAAAAATCGTAGAGGGAGACCAAGAGATGAATACATCAAGCAGATTCAGAAGGATGTAGGTTGCAGTGAGTACTGGGAGATGAAGAAGCTTGCACAGGATAGAGGAGCATGGAGAGCTGCATCAAACCAGTCTCAGGACTGAAGACCACAACAACAACAACAATGCGAGAAAGAACAAAGAGAGCGAAAGTTGTTAGAGATTGGAACGGTAGGGAATAAGTATGAATGTGGTTCGGAGGACCCTTTACCAGGCACTTCAGTATTAATTGCAGAGTAATCCTGTAGATCTAGATGTATATGTAGATTTTTTTTCATTTGAATAGAGCCAACTGATCCTATTCCACCGTTGAATAGAGGCAGGCGAAAGAAGCACAGCGCAGCTTTCCTTCGTAGCTGGTCAGCTCGTCAGGTTTGCCCCGTCAGGCTCTTAAACCTAGAATGGTCGGCCTGGGTCTGTGGGACCCACTGGTTTTTGTCTAATTTATATTCTTATAGTTGCTGATTTGACTCGAGCGCCCTGCAACGTCTCTGAAACATCCGAGAGAAAGCATTATTGTCGTGAATAAGGTTTTTCTTTGTTTAGTCGTTGTTTGGCAGTCTTTCAAAAAGCGCGCGGGTGTGTCAGAACCAGCCCGTCGTTTACGTAACTAATTTCTGCCGGTGCAACCCCATTTTTATTTTGGTGTATCATTGAGTAACTAGTTATTTTGTGAACTATGTGTGATATCCTAACACCGAACTATCTTTGTCAGTAGTCTGCAGTATAACATGGCAAGAGAAAGTCTTTCTTACAGCAAAATTTTCAGAATTTTGTGTGATGATCAGGCTGAAGCAGACGATTCTGATGCGGACCCAGATTTCGTAATAAACAGTTATCATGACAGCAATAGTGAAATAAGTGTCGATGAAGAGGTAGATCTTCAGTCATATGCCGACACCGATGCACCTGCTTTTGCTGATTCAAGTACAACACCTCTAACTGACTCAGGTATGTCACCTATATGCTCTTACAAAGGAAGGAATGAAGCAACTAAATGACGAAAAACTTATTTAACACAAAGCGTTTGAACAAGACGTCACAACATAATTACAATGCATTTGCCTGGAAGTATTCCAGCTGCGATGGATGTACATTCACCGCTAGAATCATTGTAGTTATTTTTTAGCAATGAATTGATTGATATAGTTCTTGAATCAACCAATATCTATATTGATTCAGTTCGAAACAATTATGCAAGTGACCCGAACATGTTTAGGCCTACCAGTTTTGATGAACTGAAGGCTTATTCTGACCAACTTTACTTAGCTGAAACATTACATGGTGGTAAAATGAATATTGAAGACTTTTGGAATATAGATGGGACAGGAATAGAAATCTTTCGTGCAAGTATGTCACTGAAGAGGTTCAGATTTTTTACTCGTTGTATAAGGTTTGACAACATCCATACAAGGGAAGTAAGAAAAGCACAAGATATGTTTGTCTCCAACTTCAAAGCATGTTTTGTTCCGTCAGAAAACGTTACTTTGGACGAAATGCTCGTTCCATTCAGAGGCAGGTGCAGGTTCAGGATGTATATCCCAAATAAACCTTCCAAGTATGGAGTCAAGGTCTTCATCCTGGCTTGTTCTAAAACGTACTACGTAAAACATTTGGAAGTTTATGCAGGTGCACAACCTTGAGGACCGTACAAAGTCAGTAATAAGTCAGATGATGCTGTTTTCCGTCTTGTAGACCCAGTAAAATGGTCTGGAAGAAATCTGATTATTGACAATTGGTTTACTTCTTACCCAGTCGTCAAAAAACTATTAGAAGAAAAGAATAATACAGTTGTTGGTACGTTAAAAAAAAGCCTGAAATTCCGTTTGACTTTTAACCCGAAAAGTCTAAAGTAGAGTACTCAAGTATGTTTGGATTTTAGGAAGAGGTCACATTACATTCATACGTACCAAAACGGAAAAAATTAGTACTCCTTTTGTCGTCAATGAACCATGATGATGAAATTGACAGTGACAGCGGTGGAAAGAAAAAAACCAAGTATAATAGCGTACTACAACAAAACCAAGGGCGGTGTAGACGGCGTTGATGCTATGTGTGGTGAATATACTGTTCCTAGAGGGACATGACGTTGGCCTCTGGGTCTCTTTTTTCAGTTGTTGAACATTGCAGCTCTCAGTGGCTACATTGTGTTCAAAGTCAACAAAAATGTATCGGACGAGAATACCTCAGAACACTAGGAAAGTCTCTCATACTACAATATTTGATAATGCGCACAACCTAACCAAACCTCCTGCGCGATATTCTCAGGCTTGCCTCTAACCTCCCCAGTACCGAACAACAAAGAGTAGTCGAAGATCCACAACCAGGGAAAAGGGGAAGATGCTACAACTCCAAGGACAGCAAAACTAAATACTTTTGCAAAGTTTGCAAATTGTGGCTATGCTTGGCGCATCCAGAAATGCTTTGCGGCGACTATTTTGAAAAGTGATAACTTTAGAGGACGATATTTCATGAACAGTTCTTTACGATTTCTACTTTTACAAAGAAAGCTCATATTTTTGCTCCTTATTTCTACAACTTACTCTCATTTATATTCTTATTTCAGTCAAATTGACTTGTATTTTCAGTTTACTGGCATTCAGTACTATAGAGATGAATATGTTTCAAAAATGTTTCAAATGTGTGTGAAATCTTACGGGACTTAACTGCTAAGGTCGTCATTCCCTAAGCTTACACACTAAGGACAAACACACACACCCATTCCCGAGTAAGCACTCGAACCTCCGCCGGGACCTATATGTTTCAGTGTTTTTTTTTTTTTTTTTACAGTAATTGTTGTATGATGCAGAAAGCTGAATTAATATCACTATAGCATTTAGTAGTACCTAATTATCATCATCATCATCATCTTCATCATCATTTAAGACTGATTATGCCTTCCAGCGTTCAGTCTGGATCATAGCCCCCCCCTTATAAAATTCCTCCATGACCCCCTATTCAGTGCTAACATTGGTGTCTCCTGATGTTAAACCTATTACTTCAAAATCATTCTTAACCGAATCCAGGTACCTTCTCCTCGGTCTGCCCAGACTCCTCCTACCCTCTACTGCTGAACCCATGAATCTCTTGGGTAACCTTGCTTCTACCACGCGTGTAACATGACCCCCACCATCTAAGCCTGTTCGCCCTGACTGCTACATCTACAGAGTTCATTCCCAGTTCTTCTTTGATTTCCTCATTGTGGACACCCTCCTGCCATTGTTCCCATCTACTAGTACCTGCAATCATCCTAGCTACTTTCATATCCGTAACCTCAACCTTATTGATAAGGTAACCTGAATCCACCCAGCTTTCGCTCCCATACAACAAAGACACTAAAAGGTATCAGATAGATTATATAATGGTAAGACAGAGATTTAGGAACCATGTTTTAAATTGTAAGACATTTCCAGGGGCAGATGTGGACTCTGACCACAATCTATTGGTTATGACCTGTAGATTAAAACTGAAGAAACTGCAAAAAGGTGGGAATTGAAGGAGATGGGACCTGGATAATATGAAAGAACCAGAGCTTGTACAGAGTTTCAGGGAGAGCATAAGGGAACAATTGACAGGAATGGGGGAAAGAAATACAGGAGAAGAAGAATGGGTAGCTTTGAGGGATGAAGTAGTGAAGGCAACAGAGCATCAAGTAGGTAAAAAGACGAGGGCTAGTAGAAATCCTTAGGTAACAGAAGAAATATTGAATTTAATTGATGAAAGGAGAAAATATAAAAATGCAGTAAATGAAGCAGGCAAAAAAGAATACAAACGCCTCAAAAATGAGATCGACAGGAAGTGCAAAATGGCTAAGCAGGGACGGCTAGAGGACAAATGTAAGGATGTAGAGGCTTATCTCACTAGGGGTAAGATAGATACTGCCTACAGGAAAATTAAAGAGACCTTTGGAGATAAGAGAATCACTTGTATGAACATCAAGAGCTCAGATGGAAACTCAGTTCTAAGCAAAGAAGGGAAAGCAGAAAGGTGGAAGGAGTATATAGAGGGTCTATACAAGGGCGATGCACCTGAGGACAATATTATGGAAATGGAAGAGGATGTAGATGAAGATGAAATGGAAGATACGATACTGCGTGAAGAGTTCGACAGAGCACTGAAAGACCTGAGTCGAAACAAGGCCCCCGGAGTAGACAACATTCCATTGGAACTACTGACGGCTTTGGGAGAGCCAGTCCTGACGAAACTCTACCATCTGGTGAGCAAGATGTATGAAACAGGCGAAATACCCTCAGACCTCAAGAAGAATATAATAATTCCAATCCCAAAGAAAGCAGTTGTTGACAGATGTGAAAATTACCGAACTATCAGTTTAATAAGCCACAGCTGCAAAATACTAACACGAATTCTTTACAGACGAATGGAAAAACTAGTAGAAGCCGACCTCGGGGAAGATCAGTTTGGATTCCGTAGAAATACTGGAACACGTGAGGCAATACTGACCTTACGACTTATCTTAGAAGAAAGATTAAGGAAAGGCAAACCTACGTTTCTAGCATTTGTAGACTTAGAGAAAGCTTTTGACAATGTTGACTGGAATACTCTCTTTCAAATTCTGATGGTGGCAGGGGTAAAATACAGGAAGCGAGAGGCTATTTACAATTTGTACAGAAACCAGATGGCAGTTATAAGAGTCGAGGGGCATGAAAGGGAAGCAGTGGTTGGGAAAGGAGTGAGACAGGGTTGTAGCCTCTCTCCGACGTTATTCAATCTGTATATTGAGCAAGCAGTAAAGGAAACAAAAGAAAAATTCGGAGTAGGTATTAAAATCCATGGAGAAGAAATAAAAACGTTGAGGTTCGCCGATGACATTGTAATTCTGTCAGAGTCAGCAAAGGACTTGGAAGAGCAGTTGAACGGAATGGATGGTGTCTTGAAGGGAGGATATAAGATGAACATCAACGAAAGCAAAACGAGGATAATGGAATGTAGTCGAATTATGTCGGGTGATGTTGAGGGTATTAGATTAGGAAATGAGACACTTAAAGTAGTAAAGGAGTTTTGCTATTTCGGGAGCAAAATAACTGATGATGGTCGAAGTAGAGAGGATATAAAATGTAGACTGGCAATGGCAACGAAAGCGTTTCTGAAGAAGAGAAATTTGTTAACATCGAGTATAGATTTAAGTGTCAGGAAGTCATTTCTGAAAGTATTTGTATGGAGTGTAGCCATGTAAGGAAGTGAAACATGGACGGTAAATAGTTTGGACAAGAAGAGAATAGCAGCCTTCGAAATGTGGTGCTACAGAAGAATGCTGAAGATTAGATGGGTAGGTCTCATAACTAATGAGGAAGTATTGAATAGGATTGGGGAGAAGAGAAGTTTGTGGCACAACTTGACCAGAAGAAGGGATCGGTTGGTAGGACATAGTCTGAGGCATCAAGGGGTCACCAATTTAGTACTGGAGGGCAGCGTGGAGGGTAAAAATCGTAGGGGGAGACCAAGAGATGAATACACTAAGCAGATTCAGAAGGATGTAGGTTGCAGTAAGTACTGGGAGATGAAGAAGCTTGCACAGGATAGAGTAGCATGGAGAGCTGCATCAAACCAGTCTCAGGACTGAAGACCACAACAACAACAACAACACAACAAAGTTGGTCCAAAGATTGAACAGTGCACAGATAACTTAGTCTTGGTACTGACTTCCTTCTTGCAGAAGAGAGTAGATCGTAGCTGAGCGCTCACTGCATTATCTTTGCTACACCTCGCTTCCCGTTCTTTTACTATGTTGCCATCCTGTGAGAATATGCATCCTAAGTACTTTAAACCGTCCACCTAACTTTGTTCCTCCTATTTGGCACTCAATCCGTTTATATTTCATTCCCACTGACATTAATTTCGTTTTGGAGATCCTAAATTTCATACCATAGTCCTTACATTTCTGATCTAGCTCTGAAATATTACTTTGCAAACTTTCAATCGAATCTGCCATCACAACTAAGTCATCCGCATATGCAAGACTGCTTATTTTGTGTTCACATATCTTAATCTCACCCAGTTAGTCTATTGTTTTCAACATATGATCCATAAATAATATGAACAACAGTGGAGACAGGTTGCAGCCTTGTCTTACCCCTGAAACTACTCTGAACCATGAACTCAATTTACCGTCAACTCTAACTGCTGCCTGACTGTCCACTTAAAGACCTTTAATTGCTTGCAAAAGTTTGCCTCCTATTCCATAATCTCGTAGAACAGACAATAACTTCCTCCTAGGAACCCGGTCATATGCCTTTTCTAGATCTATAAAGCATAGATACAATTCCCTGTTCCACTCGTAACACTTCTCCAATATTTGCCGTAAGCTAAAGATCAGGTCCTGAGAACCTCTAAGAGGCCTAAACCCACACTGATTTTCATCCAATTTATAGTACCAATTCATAGTACCTAATCAAAATAAAAATTCGACATTTGATCTGAACATACTGTTTGACATTTGTTACAAGTGATTTATTTATTGGGTCCCACAGACCCAGCCCCACCGTTCTTGACATTATTTTTCGCCCGATCGTTCTAGAGTAGAATAGAGTTAGGCGAAAGAAGCACAGCGGAGCTTTCCTTCGAAGCTGGTCAGCACGCCAGGTTCGGCCCATCTGGCTCTTAAGTAGTATTCCGCCCACGTGCTGAGACACGGTCGCCAAGTTTTCGGGAGCCGAAGCGGTCTGATGGCCGGCGTGCCTGTTCTCAAAAGCTGTCGCCCATGATTGCCGCGACGGCCTTCGGCCGCGGACACTGTCCAGGCAAGACGACCCTGTACCCATTTACGCGTCGTTCATCCTCAGAGGACGCGCTCCGAGGTGAAAGTCCCAACTGGGCTCGACGAATGGCCGCCTACGGCAGTGAAAGGCTGGTGTCCTGACAGATGGCACTTATACGTTCGCCTCTACCGTGAATGACACCGGCATTTTCTCTGTTGCTTAGTACCTCTTACACCAAACAGGACGTTCCCAAGTGGAACGTAACAGGAACCAAGGACACGATCGCCGGCACTGAACATTTCTGGATGACCGTAATTGCGTATGGCTATTCACATGCAGGTAGAGACGATCGAAAAAGCTGTGATGTCTCTATAGCCTCTGAAGAAGAGCAAATGAGACTGTAAATCTAGGGAACTGACTTTCAAAATACAGTAAAGTACTTAAACAGTTTTAAGAAACCGTTTGTCTCAACCAAAAACGATAAAACTTCGGTACCTATTTTGAGCCATCCGGCCTCTGACTGGTTTGATGTTGCTCGCCACGAACTCCTTTCCTGTGCCAACCTCGTGATCTCACAGCAGTACTTGCAATCTACGTGGCTGGCAGCTGTGGCCGAGTGGTTCTAGGAGCTTCAGTCCGGATCCGCGATGCTGCTACGGTCGCAGGTTCGAACCCTGATTCGGGCATGGCTGTGAGTGATGTCCTTAGGTTTACGCAGTTCTAAGTCTAGGGGACTGATGAACTCAGATGTTAAGTCCCATAGTGCTTGGAGGCATTTTTTGCAATCTACGTCCTCATTGATTTGCTGGATGTATTCCAATATCTGTCTTCCTCTACAGTTTTTACTCTCTACGGCTACCTATAGTCTGACGTCTTAACAGATGTCCTATCATCCAGTTTATTCTTGTTGTTGTTATTTTCCAAGGATTATTTTTTTCTCCCATACTGCGCAGAGTCTTCTCGTTCTTTGCGTTTACTTAATTTTCTAAATCGCTCTGTAGCACCAAATTTCAAATGCTTCGATTTTGTCCTGGTTTTCCCACAATCCATGTTTCACTACCATACAATGCTGTGTTCCAAACGTACATTCTGTGAAGTTTCTTCCTCAAATTAAGACCTATGCCATTTTAACCAGCGGTACTCTGCTTTTTACTATACTGCTTAGGTAGCAGAATTCTTTAACTTCGTTTAATTTGTGATCCCCAATTCCGGAGTTAAGTGTCTCGCTGTTCACATTCTGCTACTTGATATTACCGACGTCATTTTCGATTTATTCAAATGGTTCAAATGGCTCTGAGCACTATGCGACTTAACGTTTGGGGTCATCAGTCGCCTAGAACTTAGAACTAATTAAACCTAACTAACCCAACACACATCCATGCCCGAGGCAGGATTCTAACCTGCGACCGTAGCGGTCGCTCGGTTCCAGACCGCAGCGCCTAGAACCGCACGGCCACTCCGGCCGGCTTCGATTTATTCTAAATGCATATTCTGTAGTCATGAAATTGTCCATTCTAATCCGGATATCGTGTAATTCTTTTTCATTTCCACTCAGGATAGAATGTCATCAGCCAATCGTATAGCTGAACCTTTCTTTTATTTCCATCATTGCCTGTTGGATGTTCACACTGAACAGTCGGGGAGAAAGACTACATCTCTGTCTTACAGCCTTTTAACCCGAGCACTTCTCTCTTATTTGTCCACTTTCATTATTACCTCTTGGCTCTTGTACGTATTGTATATTACCCGATTCTCTCTACAGCTTACCCCTATTTTTCTCAGAATTTCGAACATCTTGCATCATTTTACACTGTCGAACACTTATTCCAGGTCGACAAATCCTATGAACGTATCTCGATTTTTCTTTAAATCAAGCTTTCATTATCAACTTCTACGTCAGAATTGACTCTCTCGTGGCTTTACCTGATCGTCATCTAGCACATCCTCAATTTTCTTCGTAATTCTTCCGGATATTATTCTTGTCAGCAACTTGGATGCATAAGCTGTTAAGCTGATTGTGCGGTAATTCTCGCACTTGTCACCTCTTACAGTCTTCGGAATTTAGTAGACGAACTTTTCCCGAAAGTCAGATGGGATGTCACCACACTCATATATTCTACACACCAACATGAATAGTCGTTTTTTGCCATTTCTCCTCGTGATTTTAGAAATTCCGATGGAATGTTATACATCCCTTCTGCCTTCTTTGACGTTAAGCCCTCCATAGCTTACTTAAATTCTGACTCTAATACTGGACCCACTATCTCTCCTAAATCGAGCCTTCTATCACAGCAAATCCCTCTCATAGGAGCCTTCACTGTACTATTTCAACCTGTTTAAAAGTGGAATACCACCCTTTCTTTTAATTTCACCGAAAGTTAATTTGACTTTCTTCTATGCTGAGTCAGTCCTTCCGACACTCATTTCTTTTTCGATTTCTTCAGCTTTTTCATACAGCCGTTTAGTCTTTGCTTCCCTGCACTTTTTACTTACTTATTTCCTCAGGGACTTGTATGTCTGTATTCCCGAACTTCCCTGAACATTTTTGTACTTCCTTCTTTCACCGATCAACAGAAGTATTTGTTCTGTTACCCATGCTTTCTTCGCCGTTACCTTCTTTGTACCTATGTCTTCCTTTCCAACGTTTGTGATTGCCCTTTTCAGGTACGTCCATTTCTCTTCATTTCTATTGGCTGTTGAGTTATTCCTTACTACTGTATCTGTAGCCTCAGAGAGCTTCAAACGTATCTTGTCATTCCTTAGTATTTCCGTATCCCAATTCTTTCGGTGTTGATCCTTCCTGACTAATCTCTTGAACTTCAGCCTACTCTTCATCACTACTACGTTGTGATCTGAGTCTATATCTGCTCCTGGATACGCCGTAAAATCCAGTATCTGACTTAGTAATCTCTGTCTGAACATGATGTTATCTTACTGAAATCTTCCGTATCACCTGGCCCTGTCTGACCATGATGTTATCTAACTGATATGTTCTGTATCACCCTGCCTTTTCCAGTATACCGCCTCCTTTTGTGATTGTTTGTATTGTATGTTAACCGGGGACATAGAAACGACGGACAGGCTTTGTCTCCGCCGCAGCCGAAGTGGTCCACAACACCACGACGACTACCGCAGTCCACCCCTCCGCCGCCCCACACCGAACCCAGGGTTATTGTGCGGTTCGGCCCCCGGTGGACCCCCCCAGGGAACGTCTCACACCAGACGAGTGTAATCCCTATGTTTGCGTGGTTGAGTAATGGTGGTGTACGCGTACGCGGTGAACTTGTTTGCGCAGCAATCGCCGACATAGTGTAACTGAGGCGGAATAAGGGGAATCAGCCCGCACTCGCCGAGGCAGATGGAAAACCGCCTAAAAACCATCCACAGACTGGCCGGTTCACCGGACCTTGACACAAATCCACCGGGCGGATTCGTGCCGGGGACCAGGCGCTCCTTCCCTCCCGGAACGCCGTGCGTTAGACCGCACGGCCAACCGGGCGGGCTCCTCTTGTGATTACTAAACTGTGTATTCGCTATTACTGGCTGAAATTTATTACAGAACACAGTCTTTCTACCCTCTCAATCCTTGTCCCAAGCACGTGTTCTCCTGTAAACTTTTCTTCTACTCCGTCCATTACAACTGCAATTCAGTCCCTCATGACTATTACATTTTCAGCTCTTTGTATATACTGTATTACCTTTTCAACTTCAGCTTGCGACGTCAGCATGTATACCTGAACTATTGTTGTCGCTGTTGGTCTGCTGTCGATTCTGACAAAAACAAACCTGTCACTGAACTGTTCAGTGTAACACACTCTTTGCCCTACATTTTCATTCATAACTAATCCTACTCGCACTAAACCATTTTCCACTGCTGTTGATATTACCCTATATTGATATGACCAGAAATCGTTATCTTCTTTCCATTTTACTTCACGGGCTCCTGCCTAGATTGAGCCTTTGCATTTACGTTTTCAGATTTTCTAGTTCCCTTACCACGTTTAAGTTTCTTACGTTCCACACTCCGGCTCGTAGAATGTTATCCTTTCGATGGTTTTTCAACCTTTTTTTCATGGTCACCTCCCCCTTGGCAGTCCGCTCCGGGATATGCGAATGGGGAACTGTTCCAGAAACATTTGCCAATGGAGAGATCATCATGACACTTTTATAATTACAGACCACCTGTCTTATGGATACACGTTAATGCACCCTCATGCCGTTGATCATTGCTCTCTTTGACAAGGTTGTTGGCAGAATGATGCTGACTCCTTATGCCGTAAGTGCTAGGCCGCCATGCTGATTATTATCCAAAATTTAAACGCTGGCGGAATTTTGTACCCAGGACCGAAGACGTTTTGATTATTGCTCAAAGGTGCTGTCCCTAGACCAAGTGTTCATCATCTAGATATTACCGAACATATCAAGAACAGATAAATGCGAAAACTGTCGTACTTCCACCTTCACATCTCATAGACGCAGGAGTAATCTTCAGAATAATCGAAAAGAAAATTCAGGATCTTTTAGGTAAAGATCAGTTTGGCTTTCGGAAATGTAAGGAAATTTGAGGTAATTTCAACTTTCCGTTTGATAGTGGAAGCAAGACGTCAGATAAATCACGACACCCTCATAGAATCTATATTCAGAAAGTGGCCTACATTGCAAAATGATCGAAATTTCCAAAAAAGTTGGTGTAAGCTATAGAGAAGCGCGAATAATACACTACATCAAAAAACCAAGAAGGGATAATAGGAATGGCAGATCATGAACAAAGTGGTCGGATTAAAATGGTTATAACACAAAGACGCATTTATTCGGCCTTACTGATAAATCTGTACATCAACGAAGCAATAACGGAAGTAAAAGAAAGATTCAAGAATAGGACTAATATTCACAGTGAAAGGATATCGAAGATAAGATTCACTGACTACTTTACTCTCCCCAGGGGAAGTGAAGAAGAATCACAGGATATACTGAATGGAATGTACAGTCTACTGAGCACAGTATACAGATTAAGCGTAAACCAAAGAAAGGCGAAAATAATGAAGAGAAGCAATAGTGACAGTAGTGATAAAATTAACATGAAAATTAAGAATCAAGAAGTGTATGATCTCAATGAATTCTGTAGGTTACAAGCAAAACACCGCGTGACGGATGAAAAAAGAGGACATAGTTTGCAGCCTAGTATCAAACATCTGCCTTAATTTGGTGAAGGAATTTCTGAAACTGTGCGTCTGGAGAACAGCGTTGTATGAAGGCGAATAATCGTAAAAGAAAGCGTTTGAGATGGCGTGCTACAGAAGGATGTTGAAAATCAGGTGAACTGATCAGATAAGAAATAAGGAGGTTCTCGGTAGAATCGGCGAGGAAAGGAACATCTGGAGAACACTAACAAGAAGAAGGAACAGGACGATAGGACATGTGTCAAGACCTAGGGAATAACATTCATGCTACCAAAGGGAGTCATAGAGGGAAGAAAAGTGTAGGGGAAGACATAATTGGAACACAATCAACAAATAAATGAGGACGAAGAATACAAGTGCTGCCCTGAGTTGAAGATTGTGGCACAGGAGACAAATTATTGGCGGCCCGCCTTCAACTAGTCAGAAGACTGACCGCTCAAAAAGAAATGTAACCTGTATATTCATTCACGCCGGACTGTGAACAGTACTTTCTGTTTCATATGTGGTGCTACCTCTGACTACAAACCCCTGTCAATATCACTACATATGTTAATGCACTGAAAAGGATAGAGTATACGATAATGGAGTTTCAAACACTGATTTTTGTTTCCAGCAAAAATCCAGATCTTCCCTCTCATTAGGAAAAATTGGTCACTTGTATAATCTGGTTAGCGACTGCATCAGCTTACTTTGTCGATATCGTAGCGTAGAGATCATTGCTGCAGGCCATTAACCGACAGACGAAGCCGCAACTGGTCTCTTCAAGAAGGATAAAAATAGTAATGGATATGGTGTGCTGAGTTCATAACCAATGGTGAAGGATGAAGTTCAGACAGCAGTGTGGCGAGATGGGTAAGCAGTGGACTACAGCACTAGAATGTAATAGGATGGTAGCTGTGATACTGCACAGCTTTGTCTTACCATATTTAAATGAACGGCGATCTAACGACAAACAGTGCTTAATGAGAATTAGAAGGGTCACGAGAAGTAAGCACTGTAAGGAGAACAACACCGTTCGAAAATTGGGGGAGGGGGGAATTACTTGCAAATACGTGACGTTTGGTGTTGCAGAATGAAGGCAGAAATAAAGTGAATTAAGCATTACATCAAATTCAAATTATGGAAAACAACAACTAAAAAAATGGATCAAATGACTCCGAGCACTATGGGACTTAACTTCTGAGGTCATCCGTCTCCTAGAACTTAGAACTACTCAAACCTAAGGACATCACACACGTCCATGCCTAAGGCAGGATTCGAACTTGCGACCGTAGCGGTCAAGCGGTTCCAGAGTGTAGCGGCTAGAACCGCTCGGCCTCCCCGGCCGGCAAAACAACTACTAAAAAGTACACTAACGACTTAAGTAAGTCAATTGTCTTCCCTAGGATTAAAATTCAACGAGATTTTATAGAAGCTGTAGAAAGCTATTCTCGGTATTAAGCCAGACCCAGTTACATTTCTCTGTCTTTTGAAGTGAAGTGAGGGTTTGACGTTCTACAGACCAAATAGTGTCACCAAAATTTCCACTCACATATACGTGTGAGAAGGATCAAAACAAAACTAGCGTGTTATTCGACTCATTTCATTTGTTTTCAGCCACTATGTGGCTAGGTACGTCAGTCCTAGCAAAATTCTCTTGCCTTGGGAGTGACCCCTGTTCTCTATCTCTAATACAGTGGCACGAGACAAGCAATGCCATGCGATGAAACTTTTACCTTCCCTGAAGCTACAAACCTGTCAGACGTACGTCGGCAGCAGCACGGCTCAATAAAGAGTCACATGTAGAAAATTACATAACAAGGTAATTCGTTGCCTCTAGATTTTTAAGTACGTTTCTGAGTAACAATGTATGTTGTCATCTGATTTCCATATACACATTATTTCTTCAGGCGCACACGTACACAGTTACCCTTTGAAAAATGCATGCATCCCTGACGGCATTACGTACTTACAGTGCACTCTGTGCGAATACATATACAGGAGAGTGTACCTTGGAACACTTAAATTCGTTCATCATATTCGATGTTTCTGAAATCACACATACAAAGATTACTAAACATATTCATGTAAACAAATACACTTGAGAATGCGAATAAATCCTTCAGATGTGTTGTGCTAATCATAAAACAATAGATAACTGCAGCAGATTTCATCATTTAAATCTCTTGGAAAACTTTTTATACTCTTGCCTCCAGTCGGCCCTATAGTGGATGTTTAATATATACACATCAATAAAAGTTTTGCATCACCCCGGATTCCAGAACTCCTGAAGATAGACCTTGACTGTAGATGTTGTATCATAGACACAGTCCCTTTGACTGTTCAGAGATGTCAGTAAATCCGCCCAAAGCTGTAAACAGCCCTGCATGAGCAGCGCCTATTAGACGGAGAGGGTCCGACAACCGATCAGTTCCAGTCATTTCACCAGGAAGGAGGTACACGGCTCGTGTTGTCTGTAGTTCAACCATGCCTAGACGGTCAAAACCGCGGTTCGATCACGTCCACATTGTTACTTTCTGCAAGGAAGGGCTCTCAACAATGGAAGTGTCCTGGAGTCTCGTAGTGCACCAAAGCGATGTTATTCGGACGTGGAGGAGATACAGAGAGACAGGAAGTGACGATGATATGTCTCGCCCAGGCTTCACAAGGGCTACTACTGCACGGGATGACAGCTACATAAGGATTACGGCTCCGAGGAACCCTGACAGCAACGCCACCATGTTGATAATGGTTTTCGTGCAGCCACAGGAGATCGTGTTACGACTCAAGATGTGCGCAATAGGCTGCATGATGCGCAACTTCATTCCCGACGTCCATGGGGAAGTCCATCTTTACAATCACCATGCAGCGCGCTATAGGTGGGCCCAACATCATGCCGAATGGACCGTCCACGATTGGCATCACATTCTCTTCACCGATTAGTGTCGCATATGCCTTCAAGCGGACAATCGTTGATGCCGTGTTCGGAGGCAACCCTGTCAGGCGGAACGCCTTAGACACACTGTCCAGCAAGTGCAGCAAGGTTGAGGTTCCCTGCTGTTTTGGGGTGGCATTATGTGGTGCCGACGTACGCCACTGCTGGTCATGGAAGGCGCCATAAGGACTGTACGATACGTGAATGCCATACTCCGGCCGATAGTGCAACGATATCGGCATCATATTGGCGAGGCATTCGTCTTCTTGGACGACAATTCGGTCCCCGTCGTGCACTTCTTGTGAATGAATTCATTCAGGATAACGACATCACTCGACTAGAGTGGCCAGCATGTTGTCCAGACTTAAACCCTATCGAACATGCGTGGGATAGATTGAATGTTTATGGACGACGTGACCCACTAACCACTCTGAGTAATCTACGCGTAATCTCCAATGGGGAGTGGGACAATCTGGACCTACATTGCCTTGATGAACTTGTTGATAGTATGCCACGACGAATACAGGCATGCATCAGTGCAAGAGGACGTGCTACTGGGTATTAGAGGTACCGGTGTGTACAGCAATCTCGACCACAACCTCTCAAGGTCTCGCTGTGTAGTGGTACAACATGCAATGTATGGTTTTCATGAGCAACAAAAAAGGGCGGAAGTGATGTTCATGTTGATCTCTGTGCCAATTTTCTGAACATTTTCTGGATCTGTCGGAACCGAGGTGAGGCAATTTATTTTTATGTGTGTATTTTTTCAGTTCAATTTTAGATCATAGCAGTGTCGTTTTGTGTGTTGCATGTGTTTCTTTAGAATTTACGAAAACGACTTGAGAAAAGGATGGAGAAAAGTAGTTCCAAGATAGAAGATGGACGTGTACCCAGTCAAATATATTCTACTTGAATTTAAAGGTATTGCAACCAAGATAACTATGTTTACAAATCAATCTGTTACATTATTACTCTACTATACACAAATAACCAGTAAGTGAATTCAAATAAAATACAAGTTTTACCAAAATCCAGTTACAAGTAAAACATATTTTGGAACAGAAACTACCGGAAAGTAACACAAATTTCCGTGTTGAAGGCATGTAAAATTGTTACGCTGTTAAATAAATTCAGTTATTTTGCAAATAACACACGTTCCATGGTGGAATACCTTCTTTCGTTACAAGCCAAGATGTTGCACTCCTGACGATGTATAGCAGATTATTCAATACATTTTATTTATAACTAGTTTGAAAATGCACAGAATTTTATTCAGCATAAAATGATGTAACTGAAGAATCAACAATAACTTTCAAGTAGTAGTAATACCAGTCTTTATCAGCAACAGGGGAAAGCGATCGTAAAGAATTTTCAAAACTAAAAAAAAAAAAAAAATATGTAACTGCCTAGATCGAAAACAGTATCCAATCTTAAAATTTGATAACTACTTTCAGTTCTTTATACAAACGTCTTCAGATAAATTATAGTGAACTGCTGTGCCAGCAAATAGAGTATGAACGGACCACTGTGTATAATTTGGTGCATGCTCATATAAGTGTCCAATAAAATACTGGCTATATCAACATGATAAAAGCCTGATGCTAAATTATGTTTAATAACGCTGCAGTCAAGTATAAAATATTTTATGCTACGAGTCAGATTGTGCGATCCATACAGATAGCTCAATTATTCGAGCCATACTCGCGAAGGACAATACTCTTAGTTCATGTAGTACGTCAACCCATGTTTTTCTCATCTAACATACACTGAGGTGAAAGAAGTCCTGGGATATTCCCTAAAATCGTCCCAGACTTCGTTCTCTTAGGAGTATTGCTGCATTTCGATTCGGCGTGCACTTAACGAGTCTTTAGAATTCCCCTGCAGAAATATCTATCCGTGTTGTTCATAATTGCGAAATCATTCGCTCGAATTGTTCAGAATGTTCTTCTAATCAACAGCGGCCAACTGTGGCCGGGTGGCATCGTTGTTTGGGAAAATTAAGTCCATGAATGGCTGCAGATAGTATTTAATTAGATGAACCTAACCATACCCAATCAGTGAGCGATTCAGTTGAATGAGAGGACCCAGTACATTCCATTTAAACACAACTCGTATCACTATGGAGCCACCTCCAGCTTGCACAGTCCATAATTGACAACTTGGGTACATGGCTTCGTGCACCACACTCAAACCCTAACACCAGCTCAAGTGAAATCGCGACTCATCTGACTAGGCCGTGATTTTCGAATTGCCTAGGGTCCGACCGATACGGTTACAATCATCTGCTGCCGTAATTCACTGGCACCAAATTTCGCCGCACTGTCCTAACGGATATGTTCGTCTACGTCCTACATTGATTTCAGCAGTTACACTCCTGCAAATGGAAAAAAGAACACATTGACACCGGTGTGTCAGACCCACCATACTTGCTCCGGACACTGCGAGAGGGCTGTACAAGCAATGATCACACGCACGGCACAGCGGACACACCAGGAACCGCGGTGTTGGCCGTCGAATGGCGCTATCTGCGCAGCATTTGTGCAACGCCGCCGTCAGCGTCAGCCAGTTTGCCGTGGCATACGGAGCTCCATCGCAGTCTTTAACACTGGTAGCATGCCGCGACAGCGTGGACGTGAACCGTATGTGCAGTTGACGGACTTTGAGCGAGGGCGTACAGTGGGCATGCGGGAGGCCGGGTGGACGTACCGCCGAATTGCTCAACACGTGGGGCGTGAGGTCTCCACAGTACATCGATGTTGTCGCCAGTGGTCGGCGGAAGGTGCACGTGCCCGTCGACCTGGGACCGGACCGCAGCGACGCACGGATGCACGCCAAGACCGTGGGATCCTACGCAGTGCCGTAGGGGACCGCACCGCCACTTCCCAGCAAATTAGGGACACTGTTGCTCCTGGGGTATCGGCGAGGACCATTCGCAACCGTCTCCATGAAGCTGGGCTACGGTCCCGCACACCGTTAGGCCGTCTTCCGCTCACGCCCCAACATCGTGCAGCCCGCCTCCAGTGGTGTCGCGACAGGCGTGAATGGAGGGACGAATGGAGACGTGTCGTCTTCAGCGATGAGAGTCGCTTCTGCCTTGGTGCCAATGATGGTCGTATGCGTGTTTGGCGCCGTGCAGGTGAGCGCCACAATCAGGACTGCATACGACCGAGGCACACAGGGCCAACACCCGGCATCATGGTGTGGGGAGCGATCTCCTACACTGGCCGTACACCACTGGTGATCGTAGAGGGGACACTGAATAGTGCACGGTACATCCAAACCGTCATCGAACCCATCGTTCTACCATTCCTAGACCGGCAAGGGAACTTGCTGTTCCAACAGGACAATGCACGTCCGCATGTATCCCGTGCCACCCAACGTGCTCTAGAAGGTGTAAGTCAACTACCCTGGCCAGCAAGATCTCCGGATCTGTCCCCCATTGAGCATGTTTGGGACTGGATGAAGCGTCGTTTCACGCGGTCTGCACGTCCAGCACGAACGCTGGTCCAACTGAGGCGCCAGGTGGAAATGGCATGGCAAGCCGTTCCACAGGACTACATCCAGCATCTCTACGATCGTCTCCATGGGAGAATAGCAGCCTGCATTGCTGCGAAAGGTGGATATACACTGTACTAGTGCCGACATTGTGCATGCTCTGTTGCCTGTGTCTATGTGCCTGTGGTTCTGTCAGTGTGATCATGTGATGTATCTGACCACAGGAATGTGTCAATAAAGTTTCCCCTTCCTGGGACAATGAATTCTCGGTGTTCTTATTTCAATTTCCAGGAGTGTATTTCACATAGTGTTGCTCGTCTGTTAGCACTGACAACTGTACTGAAACGCCGTTGCTCTCAGTCGTTAAGTGAAGGCCGTCGACTACTGAATTGTCCGTGCTGACAGGTAATGCCTGAAATTTGGTACTCTCGGCACAGTGTTGACACCGTGGGTCCCGGAATACTGACTTGCCCAACGACTTCCGAAATGGAATGTCCCATGAGTCAGCCTACAACTACCGTTTCGCGATCAGTGTCTCCAAATACCCGTCGAGCGGCTATAACCACGTCGGAAACCTGGGACGTCGCTATCCCATGACTTTTTTCTACTCAGTGTAAGTTCCTCCTAGCACGCACTGCTCTAACGACGAAAAAGTAAGAAAACTTGTACTTGTTAGTACCTTTCCATCTTCACAGAGAATCCGCAACATTGCAAGCTCATCATGGCACCTAGAGAGAGACCACGGTGAAGGTTCCATGTTAACATCTTCAGCGATGCAAAAAGTCTAAACCAGAGCTATTAACTGTAGTCGTGCAGATTATCGGTCACACCTATTTGTAGCTCTTACTTCACAATGCATCCACACGTACATTAAAATTTTGACTAGATTGTATGTATTTTTTGATTACGACGCTGTGTAAGTATTGGAAATAACCGCCGGTGGTAATGGCCGCTGCAGCGAGATTTGAGAGTGTTGCTTAGTCAAGTAATAAGTCCAAGGGAAACAAGAAAGATGCCGTCCCCTAGAGCTTCTCAACACCATTAAAATGTGTTTCGCAACGAACTGACACAACGGATATCGAACCGATTGGCTCCACAGTTGATTCATTGGTCTCACATTGAACATTTGGAGACTCATGGAAGACCACGTTAGTCCGATCAGCAAACCTAGCCGTGTGGTGAGATGTAATGTTCCGTCAAAGATCGAGATTGCCCAGAATATAAAGCTGCCCTCTCTCTATTTGAAATGTCTGGGCTAGCAGGACAGAGCGGGTTAGGTTGTGGAAAGATGACAGAATAAGTTGCTGTCAGTTGCACTCAACATACAAACTTTATTTGTCCACACACCATATTACACAAGAATGCAAACACTCAAAACTTTAATCGACCTTCTTTAACTAACTTTAGATCGGCTGAAGGCCACACTCAAAACGCAAGACGCAAGACCTAAGCAAAAAGTTAAAATACAAGGTTCTTCTGGAGATTTGACCCTAAATATTTTCTAAATCCTTAATCTAAACAGGCAGAAAGCCTTAGTACTTTAATTTAAACGGAACTCGGCTGGATAACCGAATGCTAAGCAATAAGAAGTGTTTCAATCAAACGGCAGAAGGCCTTATCTTAAAATATTTCAAGCAAATTCGGCTGAAGGCCCTATAGGAAAGCATAACAATGTTAGGGACAAGAGATATTAAACTCGACTGAAGCCCACACATCAAAATGGTTCAAATGGCTCTGAGCACTATGGGACTTAACATCTGAGGTCACCAGTCCCCTAGAACTTAGAACTACTTAAACCTAACTAACCTAAGGACATCACACAACACCCAGTCATCACGAGGCAGAGAAAATCCCTGACCCCGCCGGGAGGCCACACATCAACACAATAATTTAACTGCTTAAAGCCTTAAAAAATTTCATGTAAAATTCGGGAGAAAGTCCCATATAAAAAATAACAATCTTATTCCTTACGGGCTAGATAAGAACATTAATTCAGGATATATTAAAACCCGGCTTTAGGCCACACATTAACCAAAATACTAAAACTCAAACAGAGAAGTTACTATGTAACAGACACGGAACGGCGCTCAGAAGTTTCCAAGGGTCGGCCTGAAATAGTAACACTAACGCCCGTTTAGACGAGACAGGCAGCCTTACCAACAATCTATTAATCGGGAGGTAACGCAACTGACAGACAGCCGACGAACCAACCAACTATCTGATTTCGGTCACCAGACCAACGCACCACAACCAAAATGCCAGCAAGGTGAAGAGACCAGTAACACTCGTCTTCAAATATTGGTGTGTTAATAAGCCAAGGCACAATAACCACTGACGTATACAAACATCGCAACGGCTGTGGAACTACACGCCGTAGCGGACAGCGTCAACAAGGTAAGAAAACACTCACTCGCTGCTCTGTCGTAACCAACCGACTGGCTAGTGCAGTACGCAGACAGCATTACAGCATTACATCATTTGCAGCATTGCTCACTCGAACTGACACAGGGTACACAGTGTTCAACGAAACACTGCCACAAGAAACTCGAACACTCGTAAAACGAATCGCTGATGAACAACTAGAACAAATCAAAGGCGGACACACACACACACCAAAGAGAAAGACGGTCGCTGACGTAACACATTTCGTCTGACCAGACGACCGACCAACAACCGACCAAGGTCGTTGCTACTCAAACCATGTGTGTCAGCTACGGTCAGGCGAGTCTAGACTATCCGGAGCTCACTGCAGCTCCAACCTGACTCAACTTGATATCCGTGCGGAACTGGGAGCCAAAAAAATGGTACAAATGGCTCTGAGCACTATGGGACTCTTAGGTCATAAGTCCCCTAGAACTTAGAACTACTTAAACCTAACTAACCTAAGGACATCACACACACCCATGCCCGAGGCAGGATTCGAACCTGCGACCGTAGCAGTCCCGCGGTTCCGGACTGCAGCGCCAGAACCGCTAGACCACCGCGGCCGGCACTGGGAGCCACAGCGATCTGGGCACACTGGCTCGGACCCCATCATGCAGAGGTAACTCTTACCCATTGGCCACGACATCTCCAGCAAGATGAGGTCCAGAAACGGTCAAATGACCAAACACACGTCGACCAGAGTGGCGACCAACTGAACGACCGACCAACGGTCGATTCCGCTGCCATCTCCGTCCGTTGGACAGTTCTTCCTGCGTCGCGAGCGACCGGCGAGTACTGGCTGATCGCGCCTCCCCCTAGCGCTCCGGCCCCAACTGCTGCTACGTCCCGACTGCACCTCTGCAGCGTTCCAACTCAACGACTGCCAGGTGCGATCTTCCCTTCACAACACACGACGACAGGGAAATAATAGCTGTCCAGCAAAGATAATACGGCAGGGCTAATATCAATACGCGCTGCTACTGCCACGCACGAGCAGGCAAGACAGCAATTCTGTGACACCAGTAACTGAAATTTTAAATTACGAGGCGGTTGTACGGTAAAACAAGATGATACCTAAGTTTCATAACAGCGCACACTCCGCTGCAGAGTGAAAATCTCATTCTGGAAACATCCCCCAGGCTGTGGCCAAGCCATGTCTCCGTAGTATCCTTCTTTCAGGAGTGCTAGTTCTGCTAGTTTCGCAGGAGAGCTTCTGTAAAGTTTGGAAGGTAGGAGACGAGATACTGGCAGAAGTAAACCTGTGAGTGCCGGCCGTGAGTCGTGCTTCGGTAGCTCAGTGGTATGAGAGGAAGAGCCCTACGACCCTATGGCCTGCAGTGTGGAGAGCGGTCCAGAAGTCGTTCCTCCCCACGCGGGTACGAGTCGCGTGGTACCAGGTGGTGAACGGGAAGGTTGTAACACGACAAAGGCTGCACGCTATTGGGATGGCGGATTCCCCCCTTTGCCCACGTTGCCACCTCGTGGATACTGACGAACACCGTTTAACATGTGGATCGGCGTTAGAGGTATGGCTGCTAGTGCAGAAGATCCTCGCCTGCTACCTACGTATCGCGCCTCGCACAGTTGAGCCACGGCTCCTCCTTTGTCCAGAGGATACTTATTTCCCACCTGCGAAGACTCACGCTCTCACATGGTTTAAAGGCATGTCCATATACTACCTCTTTCGAGATGATGAGAAGATGGTGCTTGATTACTGGCAGTTTCTCCAGGACAGTCATAGCACACTTGAGTGTACACCCCGATACCGACAACTATTTGCGAACTATTTGCGTAGTGTATCCGATAACCCCCCTCACACTTGGGGAGTACCGGGCAGAGGATGACCGCCTTCATGGGGCTCCACACGCTGCGAAATGTTGTACCAATTTGGAACATGGAATCTGTACGCAGATGGGCCATGCACATGGAATGGCGTGCGGGATTTGGTTACATTTTTCTTTCTTTATTATCTATCATCACACTATTGGTTTCAAATTCTATTTCATAGTTTAGAAGGAACTCTTGTTCTGTTGTTGCTACAGATGTACATTCTAATTTTGTTTGTCGTAACTGAAAGACGCCTTTTTCCATCTATATAAAAAAAAGGGTGGCAGAGGAAATAATTTACAATTAAAAAAATTAAAAAAAGCACAAAAATAAAAAAAACAAATAAAAACACAAAAAACAAAAAAGATAAAAAAAGAGATAGCTCGACGGCAAAGGTAATTGGCTGGGAATCGAAGAACCCGGGTTCGAATCTCGAAGAAACCTACCGGGTGTTTCTGTTTTCTTTTGTATTTTTCCATTAAAAATGGAAAGGAAAAAAATTTATAAAAAATAAAAAAAATAAAAAGGGGGTAGAAAGAAAAAAGTGGTAGAGCACTTGCCCGCGAAAGGCAAACGTCCCGAGTTCGAGTCTCGGTCGGGCACACAGTTTTAATCTGCCAGGAAGCTTCATATCAGCGCACACTCCGCTGCAGAGTGAAAATCTCATTATGGAAACATCCCCCAGGCTGTGGCTAAGCCATGTCTCCGCAGTATCCTTTCTTTCAGGAATGCTAGTTCTGCAGGTTCGCAGGAGAGCTTCTGTAAAGTTTGGAAGGTAGGAGACGAGATACTGGCAGAATTAAAGCTGTGAGTGCCGGGCGTGAGTCGTGCTTCGGTAGCTCAGATGGTAGAGCACTTGCCCGCGAAAGGTCCCGAGTTCGAGTCTCGGTCGGGCACACAGTTTTAATCTGCCAGGAAGTTTCCTATCAGCGCACACTCCGCTGCAGTGTGAAAATCTCATTCAAGATGATACCTAATAGATGGCATCAACATGAGCCAAGCACGGATCACTATTGTCTTCTAGGAACTAAGTCTGCACAGCGTTCGTTGCGCGGAGTCTCCTGCCAGACACGAATAAGTGCTTCCATACTAAGACTCCCTACCAATGGCTACCTTACATTATGATATACGTCCATTCGATAAATAAGAGGAAAGGTTGTACAGAAAATAATTAACTCTGACAGAGTTTGTGCTTCTTTGTTTCCTTTTGGCGGTGTCCCAGAAATGGCGAAAGTTGTCTAAGTCGAACGCAAGTGTAAGAGTGGGCAGCTAAGCTCAAACGGAGCGTTACAAGTGTTGAAGATTCGCCAAGCCTAGGACGCTCTGTCTATGCAGTCACGCAGAACAACATTGCTACAGTTGATGAGTTCAAATGGACCTTTTGTTGAATGACCCTTCCATAAAATAATCGTTGGATACTTGCTTATGGGTATTTTAAGGTGCAGTTATATTTTTATAACGAAAAGTGGCTTATTGGTGGCTCAGTGAGTTAAGCCTTTCGTGACTGACAGGATAGATGTGTCCCATTACAGTAATATGCGGTTTCCAGCATTTGGAGGTCTACATCTCATATCTCTCCAGTGCTGTCATGCAGCGAGATGCTATAGGGAATTGGAGAAAAATACTACGGACCATGGGGTGAAAGTACAGATGCCTGTGAGCGATCAAGTGGGGTGGTGTGTGTTTGTAGTGTGACTGTTTCATAAAAACAGATCAAATCACCAACTTCTGCTTTCCAAGAATGTCTGAAGTAATTAATTACGTTTTCCATATATAGACTTTGCTTTGAAACATTACTAGAAGCCACAGAAATTCTGCCTGTTTGTACATAATTTGTAAGTGGTGTGACATATATTCCGCAGAAAATTTCATAGAATTCCATTGATGTACAGGATCCAAAGCTATCTTCAAATGTTATGCTGAAAAACTGTGTGCGATATTGCACGTTTTTTATTGTCAGTAGAACAATGTGTCCTGGTTGTCATTTGTTATACTTTTCCCTTAACTTCCATCTTCATAAAATCATTAAAAAATTAAATATTTTTAGCACTGAAGATCATAGGTTTCATAGGCTCACAGGGAAACATGAATCTAGTTAGGTTCATGCGGCTCATATGTCCCACTACACTGATTTTCGAAATCGGTCAGCTTAATGGTTTTTTGTTAGTGAAAGTGTATTATTTATTTGCAAAGGAAGACAGGTTTTGACCTTTTTGACCACGAATGGGTTAAATATGGAGTGAACGTAGACGTGGGTTTGGCTAGAGATAAATCTTTTACGATAACTTTCTTTCAGGACTTATGTTCAATGGATTCGTAACCAATTAATGCATTTTCATATTGTCGCAGTGTGTTAAATAACACGACAGATTTCAAGTGAGCCGTGCTCTTGCGACCGAAATCTAATGGTTCATACAAATAAATTGTGATTTTCCAATCTTCGCTGCATATCAGTTTGTTCCACTAATCAAGATATCAAGGTAGGTGGAGGGGGGAGGAAGCATATCACACTCGTTGCATCGCCAACAATCAACAGCAGACCTTTTCCAATCCTGTAAAGGACACTGAGATTTTTTTTGTAAATACACAGTTGTTAGAAGCTGCGTGGGTATCCTAAACTTATTAATAAAATTCCTACACATGGAAGAAAGAAAGTAACTTTGGCGTTTTGTTCGTGTGCAGCATAATAGAGAGAATACATGCGTAACTTTTAGATAATTGTACAGCGTAGAGGCTACTAAATGTAGTACACCAATTTGCTACGTCTAGCAGCAGTAATAGTCCCGGGTAGGCATTGAGCGGAACCGACTTTGAGAGACAGATTCAGATAAGTCATTCGGTATTTCTTCAACTCTAAGCCAGTGACGAATCAGTATCTTGGCAAGCCGTCACCAAATGTCTTCTGTGGGTGAAAGATGTGGAGCTGATGTTGGCCAGAGCAATAGTCGAATACCCTCTGCATCGTTTTAAGTCAGGGTAGCATGGACAATGTGTGGTCTCTGGTTAGAAACAACAGACAGCCTTAACATGTTAGAGAGGTTCAAATTATAGGATATGCAACAAGCGCTGATGCGTTCTTTAGGGGGTACGGGGACACATTTAGGCAAGTTGCACGTTTCTGTAGAGCAATTTTCTCGGGAACCATCGTTGTTAGAGCGCTACCGACAATGGAAGATTGGTACCATCTACTGAGAGCTCTCACAAACTTCGCGGCATCAGTTCAGTGAACGTCTTACAGTGAAGAACATATTTGTGTTTTTGTGTAAGACGAGTAGATTTTGTTCCTCAAGTATTTAAACTCCTAGGGACCATACTTTATGGAATTGACAACGCATATTCCACTGGAAGACGACGGATACCCGTCGGCATGATGAAGAAGGTATCAGGATTCATTAGACCATGCGACACTCTACCACTGTGCCAACGTCCTGTGCTGATGGTCCCCTGCCCATTTCAGTCGTAGTAGCCAATGTGATGGTGTTAACGTTGGCATATTGTGGGTCATCAGCTACGGAGGCCCATCATTACGATTGTTTAGTGCACTGTGTGTTCAGACACAATGGTAATTTTCCCAGCATCAGTCTGATGCTAGTCTCGCAACAGTTCGCCGCCTGTCCTATTTTATTTGTCGGCCTAGCCTACGACGTCCGATACCTGTAACGACGGGTGGCCGCCCAACCCCACGATGTCTGGGCGTGGTTACACCTTGGTATCGCCACGTATTGAAGACACTCAGCACACCAGTCCTCGAACAATGACAAGTCGTGCCGAGCCTCCGGGCCATCACAATCCGCCCTCGGTTAAACTCAGATTGCGCACCTTTTTTTCTACACACGCTCACTGATACTACACTCAGGCTCATAAATTAAGGATAATTGCAGAATGTGGGGCCACACAACGTGGCACTACGCAAACCTGGCACTAATAGCGTAGGCACATAGGGAACACACATGACACAGGTCTTTAAGTCCACGGTATTGTTGATAAGTTGAGAAAACCGCCCTGAAACACATGTGCTACAAAACGCCACTGTTTCCTGCGCATGTACCCCGACATCAATATGGGAGAAGATCACCATGCACACGTAAACAGGCCCACAACGGGTTGACATACTCTGGATCAGCTGGTCGCGCAGCTGCTGGGGTATAGCCTCCCATTCTTGCACCAGTGCCTGTTGGAGCTCCTGAAATGTCGTAGGGGTTAGAAGACGTGCAGCGATGCGTCGACCGAGAGCATCCCAGACGTGCTCGATGGGGTTTAGGTCTGAAGAACAGGCAGGCCACTATTCTCCTGATATATTCTGTTTCAAGGTCCTCCTCTACGATGGCAGCTTGGTGGGGCCGTGCGTTATCACCCATCAGGAGGAAAATGGGACCCACTGCACCCCTGAAAATGTGGACATACTGGTGCAAAATGACGTCCTGATACACCTGACCTGTTACAGTTCCTCTGTCAAAGACATGGAGGGATGTACGTCCACCAATCATAACCCCACCCCACACCATCAAACCTCGACCTCCGTACAGGTTCCTTTTAAGAACATTAAGGGGTTGGTATCTGGTTCCTGGTTCACGCCGACTGTTCAGACCATATGTGGACTCGTCCATGAACATAACCTGGGACCACTGTTCTGATGACCATATACTGTGTTCTTCACAGCAGGATATATGGGCTCTCCTGTGACCAGGGGTCAGTGGAAAGCACCTTGCAGGTCTCCGGGCGAATAAACCATGCCTGTTCAGTCGTCTGTAGACTGTGTGTCTGGAGACAACTGTTCCAATGGCTGCGGTAAATTCCCGAGTGAGGCTACCAGCAGTACTGCGTGGCTGTCTGGGGGCACTGATAGTGAGTTAACGGTCTTCTTGTGGTGCTCTACACTGTGGACGTCCAGTACTGTAGCGCCTGGACACGTTTCCTGTCTGCTGTAATCGTCGCCATAATATTGAGATTACACTTTGTGGCACACAGAGGGCCCGTGCTAAAACCTGCTGTGTTTGAACAGCCTCCAGTCGCCCTAGTCTTCCACCCTTCACATTGTCATCAGCATGTGTTCTTTGAACCATTTTCAACACACAGTCACCATTAGCACGTCTGAAAACGTCTGCACACTTACTCGCTGCACCGTACACTGACATGCACCAACACACCTCTGCGCATGCAGACTGCTGCCAGCGCCACCGTGCCACGACCGCAGGTCAAATACACCGCATGGTCATACCCGAGGTGATTTAAACCCGCAAACCGCCCACCAGAGCGTTGTTTCACCGTGTATCAGCATATCCTTAATTTGTGAGCATGAGTGTGCATGCACCTTCTGCGTATCTGACTAGGCGTCATTCCCCGCCAAGTGATGCTGCTATCGCCTGGACGGGTTTGTATCGATCGTAGATCGGTGGTCATAAAGTTCTGGCTGAACAGTGTGTCATAAGAAAGAAACATGTAGCAACTTCAGCACAAATCTCTTCCACAGTTAACATTAGAAATATAGAACACTAGTTGACAAACCCCTCATTTCCCAGGTATTCATTCTGCCAGTTTTCTATTAGAAACAAAACGAAGAAATGACCTGTGTTTATAATGAAGTATCTAAAACATTTCATCTGCACGTATTTGTGCAAACAATTTTGAAATAGTTAGTCATACAAAGGAATATGCATGCATAAGTACAGCATGCAGGTTAAGAAACATGAACCCGGACATTTCCTGTAAGCTAGGTGCAGCTACAGTGCGATTTTGTAAACGTCTCGTGGCAACGCATCTTCATATATCTATAGACGGATATCGGTTTCGGTTTCACCTACAGCCGTTTGCACTCTGCGGATGAGTCCTGTCGAAAGCGCTGCCGCATGTCAAGGATTCCTTAAGGGGGCACAGTTGTGAGGGAACTGCCATAAGGAATCAATGCTAAAACGAGCAAACGTCAGGTAAACTTTCTGAAGTAACTAATGAAGATAAAGACCTGAAACTTTTACAGTGTACATCATTCTCAAATCACATAAAAAATGGTTAGTGTATTTTATATATTTCATGAGTAATAATTTTTTTGTTCCATAAGACAAAACATTAAAACTTTTCTAAACACCTTGGAGCTTGTAAATCTATTCTTTTTATCACTACTGGTCTATTTTTTATCTAATTAATCATCGTTGTATTAACAAGAGATACTGTAAGTCTGATGTCTGTAGCAGTCATAGTTTTTGAGAAACGTGTACCAGAAGGTCACAAAATGTAGTTTTGAGAAAAATGGTATTAAAGTTCTACATGCAAGAAAGTAATGTACAATGTCATACAGACACACTTTTAAAACATTCCAGGGCTATACTGTGGCTCAGCTTCTTGATCTTTATCTTCTTTTCTTCTTTTCTTTGATCTTCTGGCTATCCTGGTCTCCTTGGTAGCATTTCCTGCAGAAATATCAGCATTATGGATACGGTCCATGTCAATTTTTTTCAGTGCCCTTTAGTATTGATACCATCCTTTTTTCCCAAGAGTCTTAATACATCAGTCTTCTTTGACACACCAGCATTGAAGCACATCACTGCATAATGAACGCCAAATTTTAGTGTTTCTTTTTCTAACGAAAACAGTTTTTGGTAGCCTTGTCCAAATGACAGAATTCAAACTTTCATTTGGGTTTTGAGTTTTTCCATGGAGACACTTTTTCAAGAGCTCTTGTTGGCTAAGGTCTCTGAAAATGGGTTTCACAGTTAGCAGGATTTTTTCTGGAATTGAATGTTTGTGCTTATAGCTGGAAGACGTAGCTGGGTTGTTGAATTTCCACCAGCTGTCAGGTCCCCATGGGCAAAGGTTATGTTGTTGTTCCTCATCTGTTGAAATTTTATGAAAGAATATAGCCCAGATGGCTCTCCTCATTGCTTCTACATTCTTGCAGTTATTTCTAATGGCCATACCATAATAAGTCTGGATCCTGTCTATTTCTGCCTTTGTCAGGCCCCCTTTACCACCTAACTTTTGTTCCTTACATATCGTTAGAAGTCGTGATCCCATTCTTTTCTGTACATGTCCTATACATTCCAGTTTATTAATTTTGACTCTAGTCCCATGAGGTTTATCTTCTACCACTTTCTGATAAGCCTTACTGTCCCCATCCCCAAGACAGTCTGTATAGAGGATACCTTTTGACAGCACAGACCTTTTGAAAATGTTAGTAACACCAGCCACTTCCATGCCTCCACTAGAACCATCATAGTCCTTTTTGCATACATATTGTATAGTGGGATTTTTGCTACAGATGTCACAGAACTTAGTAATAATTTCAATATCCAGAACCTTCCCAGTATCAAAAGAAGTTGCTGACACAATGCCATTTAGGGATGTATGCCCACGTTTCTGCCAACTGCCATCAAAACCAGCAGAAATTTGCCTTGGGTCAGATTTCGTATCATTCAACTGAACTGCTTCTTTGGCTGCTTTCAGCATTGTAAATTCACTTACCTCAGCTACAACTGCACCAATAGTCTTGTTGTAAACATCAAACTTTCTTGGAGGGGAGGAATGTTCATCACAGCACAAAGAACAGCACCTTCACTTCAGCCTTTTCCAATAGATTTAAGAGCATACCCTAATCTTATATTGTTTTCATACAATCTGCTTCTTGTTACGTGGGTTTACATTGTATTGGTAGTACAGCTTCATTCCAAACATGTCAAAACTAAATTACAAACAATTCCCTTGGTTTTCACCACATCTTCGTGCAAAGTAACGTTTCCACCACAGTTTTTACAATTTGTGTGTTTTTCGATAAGTTCACGTAATAACCTCATGGAGATCAAAATGTTTGTGTCAGTAACAACAGAAACACTGTTCACGACACATATAGCATTGCCACGCATTTGAGAGGCACTTGGAAAACCGGCAGCACCTAGAAGCTTCTTGCTTGAAGCACTGACACTCGCACTGACTTCATTTTCAATATTATTTTCTGCCCTCTGTTCAAAACTAGCAGTTTCGCGGTTTATTTTTACATATTTATTTCCAATAAACTTAAGCTTATATCCGAACTTCCTTATTCTACCCATCGTGTTATAACGTTTCACAAAATCATTACATTTGTATCACCAAAACGTAAACAACTAGGATGAAGAAACTGACAAACGATATTCGACAATGCAGACAGGCTGGCAAATATCAGAATAATAATTCTCTCTTGAAACCGAAATGAAGAGTATTTATATCCGTGGAACATAAATGATTGTTTCACTATAGTCAGTGCTGACTACTGCACAAGACACAGCAAAAATGGACGTGGCGCTAGTTACCATGCTTCACGAACAAATTAATAACTCCGCATCTAATAATCAGATTTGTATGAAACAAACGGCATTTTGTAGCCAAATAATTCGAGCATAGATTAAGACTAAAAAAAATTCGATTTTTTGGAGCCTGTTCGCGGCTGTGTCCCCTTAACTTGAATCGACTGTAGGAGTGTCTAAGCAGCAAAGAATAAATGTACTGAAACCTCATGCATGAGGCGGTACTTTATCACCCCTTTCAGTGTTTATGACGTCATATGCCTTGAACTATGTATCGTACAATGATATATCTATTCAGCTACATATGTAGATACAGTCTGCAAAACGTTTTGTGAACAGAGTTGGTAGCAAAGTGGTAATAGATTTAAACGTCATCCACAATGCGGCAGTTTTCACGCATTTCAGTGTTGGTGATGTCATATTACTGAACTACCTGTGGTACCGTGATATAATTTTGCAGGTGCAGTTAGCGGCACGTTTAGATTCTGTCTGCAAAAATTTGTTGCGAATACAAGTAGTCTCATTAAATTAAAACTTACGCATGCGGCTGTAGTTTTTCACGCTTACCATTGTTCAAAACGTCATATCTCCTCACAGGTAGGTGGTTCTTGCCTGCGCACCGATTGTTGCCTGACAGTAAGCCACTTGTATACCACGTTTTGTTGAAATCAGTCAATGGTTTAAGGGAAAATGTGAAACACACACACACACACACACATTCATTTTTATAATATCTAAGGATTATGAACATGAATAATTCATGGTATGAATGGGCATAGCAAAATAATAACAGTGAAATGATACTTACTAGAAATAGATCCCTATTAACCATAATCATAATATGCTCAGGTATCACTCCACTTGGGCACCAACAAAGAAATATCGCAATACCGGCCGGTAACAGATTTATGAGCGGGCATCCAGAGTCAAATAGTATAACGAGGACGATGACCTGTCACAGAAGAAATATCACTCTACCAGCGAAAACCTCCAACAGCACTACACAGCGCTGTTGTAGATCAAAAGAAAGCAGCACAACGTAAAACATTTGTTGCTACATACAATGAGTGAATCACGATCTCGGCATACATACAGGGTGTTACAAATAGGTACGGCCAAACTTTCAGGAAAGATTCCTCACACACAAATAAAGAAAAGATGTTATGTGGACATGTGTCCGGAAACGCTTAATATGCATGTTAGAGCTCATTTTAGTTTCGTCAGTATGTACTGTATTTCCTCGATTCACCGCCAGTTGGCACAATTGAAGGAAGGTAATGTTGACTTCGGTGCTTGTGTTGACATGCGACTCATTGCTCTACAGTACTAGCATCAAGCACATCAGTACGTAGCATCAACAGGTTAGTGTTCATCACGAACGGGGTTTTGCAGTCAGTGCAATGTTTACAAATGCGGAGTTGGCAGATGCCCATTTGATGTATGGATTAGCACGGGGCAATAGCCGTGGCGCGGTACGTTTATATCGAGACAGATTTCCAGAACGAAGGTGTCCCGACAGGAAGACGTTCGAAGCAATTGATCGGCGTCTTCGGGAGCACGGAACATTCCAGCCTATGACTCGCGACTGGGGAAGACCTAGAACGACGAGGACACCTGCAATGGATGAGGCAATTCTTCGTGCAGTTGACGATAACCCTAATGTCAGCGTCAGAGAAGTTGCTGCTATACAAGGTAACGTTGACCACGCCACTGTATGGAGAGTGCTACGGGAGAACCAGTTGTTTCCGTACCATGTACAGCGTGTGCAGGCACTATCAGCAGCTGATTAGCCTCCACGGGTACATTTCTGCGAATGGTTCATTCAACAATGCGTCAATCCTCATTTCAGTGCAAATGTTCTCTTTACGGATGAGGCTTCATTCCAACGTGATCAAACTGTAATTTTTCACAATCATCATGTGTGGGCTGACGAGAATCCGCACGCAATTGTGCAATCGCGTCATAAACACAGATTTTCTGTCAACGTTTGGGCAGGCATAGTTTCTTGATGTCTTCATTGGGCCCCAGGTTCTTCCACCTTCCTGACCTCAACCCTCTTGACTTTCATTTATGGGGGCATTTGAAAGCTCTGTCTACGCAACCCCGGTACCATATGTAGAGACTCATCGTGCTCGTATTGTGGATTGCATCAGCGCATCAGGAATTCCATGCGACGGAGGGTGGATGCATGTATCCTCGCTAACGGAGGACATTTTGAACATTTCCCGTAACAAAGTGTTTGATGTCACGCTGGTACGTTCTGTTGCTGTGTGTTTCCATTCCATGATTAATGTGATTTGAAGAGAAGTAATAAAATGAGCTCTAACATGGAAAGTAAGCGTTTCCGGACACATGTCCACATAACATATTTTCTTTCTTTGTGTGTGAGGAATGTTTCCTGAAAGTTTGGCCGTACCGTTTTGTAACACCCTGTATAAAAAGGTAATGCACTAAAATATCACCAAGACCTCGCCGTGCATTACCACGATTCACTTCACATACTTTGTAATGGTTTCGCCATCTTTGAAACACCATAACAGTGCCAACTGAGTTCACCACCTACGGCACTCTGCCCACGATAATTTATTCTGACAAAACCTTTCAGCTGACCACTAATAGATGTGGGCCGCGAAAGCACAACGCTTGTTGCTCTGCACAGTACTGCAGTATCTACCAACTCTTTCTCTTTGCTCACATCTGGCTGTGGCTGCCGTCTTGTACTGGACACTGGGGAAAGACACAACTCCTTCCCGAAGTAGAAGATGTCTGTGTATAGCTTGGTCACGACCCTCATAGACCGCTGTGAATAACCCTGTCAAGTTTCATGGTGCTCAACGTTCCAGTCTCTTGCTCGCTATCCATGAATTGTCTCTCAGGTCGCCGTTCTGACCGAGATCTGTCCAAAGGGTTTTAGCAGACCGTACAAGAATACGTAGACATAGGGCAGCCGAAACCTTACGTCAGCTATCCAAATACTATATACCGCTCTGATTATTAGCAGGTTTGAACTGTGATATATGTGTCCTTCATTCGTTTGCTGTCGCTGTATCTTTAATTAACACCTGGACTGGAGTTACAAAAAAATAGTTTAATATCGCCTCTTAAAGCGTGGTAACACTTTGCCCACTAAGTTTGCTCTTCTTGGAAGTCAATATATTCATCCGAGATCTTCGCTATTTTTCTCTAATCCCCATGTAAGCTATTTTACTGAGCAATAGTTCTTCAATAGACATTAGCCAACAAGGAATTGGTCCTAAAGTAAAATATGATGCCCACTGTACTGCTTTGCTGTATTAAATGCGTACATTAGTTCCAGATTCTCATCCCAAAGGGTGTGATTTGAACGATAACATTCAACCAATGTCGATCGCAAATTACGTTTCGGCCTCTCAGCAGCGGCAGGCTGATGATTGACTGATTACCAGCACACACCAAAAATTCTTGCAAGGTCTGAAGATAACTGCAGCAGCGTTATGAGAAATTAAAACTCGGCAAACACCAAGAGGGTCAAACATTCTCTTTAGCCAATACATAGCAGCTTGTGCAGGTGCGGTGCAAGTAGGAACCAACCAAGAAAACCTAGAAATGACATCAACGTATTCCAAACTGTACTTATTTTCCGTTTACGACAACGGAAATGAACCAAAAAATAATATATAAAGCTTCTTCGTCTGTTTTTTTACTTGCTTAGACGCCAACATACCTTGTTTCGTATCCTGAGAAGGCTAACATATAGAATATTTCTTACGCGCTCGCACCAATATCCTGATCTCCGCATACATTTCTTTCCAGGTAAATTGTTCTCGTACTCCCAAGTGTCCACCCACTGGCAGTTAGTGATAAATGCAGATAACATGGGAACTACTTCTGTAGGGATCACAATCCTGTTTAAAGCTAGTATGGCATGACTGCCTCCTTTTTCGTTATGACAGGGCTGACGAAGTGCTTTACAATTAGAGCTTTTCACAGAATTAATGTTTCTATCTCACTTTAGTCTGATCCACGTGCTATAATTTTGTCCAATACTGGATTTTTTCTTCGTGATGAAAGTTCATGTGAGTGAAATGGGATTCTTCAAATTTCAAAAATGGTTCAAATGGCTCTGAGCACTGTGGGACAACTGCTAAGGTCATCAGTCCCTTAGACCTTAGAACTACTTAAACCTAACTAACGTAGGGACATCACACACATCCATGCCCGAGGCAGGATTCGAAATTGCGACCGCAGCGGTCGGCTGGTTCCAGACTGTAGCGCCTAGAACCGCTCGGCCGTTCCGGCCGGTAAATTTCCTCGTTAGTTCAAACGTTTTGACTCAACTTTCTTATGAGTCAAAATAATTCTTTAGTTGAGCGCTGTCTCCTCCAGTTATTATTATTCTAGTAAATTCGATGTTAATCATGGTTTCTTTGAGATCCCTGCGCCATTGGTGACGAGTGTTTCACAATCTCTCACGTCTCCCTGTATGCTCTACAGTCATCGCTCTCTTGATTTTAAACTGACTTAACTTTGTATTGAGTAACTTCACGGGGTTCCTTTCTGGATGGTTCAATCCCGTCTCCGGCCGTCCTGATTTAGGTTTTCCGTGATTTCCCTAAATCGCTTCAGGCAAATGCCGGGATGGTTCCTTTGATAGGGCACGGCCAATTTCCTTCCCCATCGTTCCCTCACCCGAGCTTGCGCTCCGTCTCTAATGACCTCGTTGTCGACGGGACGTTAAACACTAATCTCCTCCTCCTCCTTTCTGGATGTATTTTATGAACTTCCATGGGTTCCTTCGTGCATCCGAAACACGTGGAGGAAGCTACATTATGATACACAATAACATGTGGAGATCAGATCGCTCTTATGGAGTCATTTTCAGAATTCGTGCCGTGTCTGCGGAGATTACTCTCATGAACTTGTAAGCGATTTAAGTACAGTGTGATTTTTTGCTCTTGTGTTACGGCACGAACGCGCTATGTTGGTTGACTTATTATTACAGTACCGATAGCACGCTATTAACTCCTCTCGGATGGCTGTCCGGTATTCAGAGCATGATCGATGAAACTATTTAAGCTGCGTTTCCATTCTTTATCTCTGACGGGCGGCTCACTGATTAAAGTCTGATTTTTCGTATGAATTTATGCAATTTTAATAGAAATATACTTTAAATGCAATTTCTAAGTCTGTAATACAGGATCTGAATTCAGTGTGTCTCTTGTCAGATGTATAATTAGAAATACTTCCCCCGATATTTACTGATTTTCCAAAGCTGGCACCCATAATTCATATATTAGAGCCTCTTCCTCTTCTTGTTTAACTCATTGCACAAATTTAAACTTGGAATTAAATACGCGAATGAGCGGGGTGCGTGCTGACAGCTGGAAAGTCCAGCCGTCAGGATCTATCCTCACTTACGACTCTTGCACAACATGGCGACCCTGTCTGAGGTTTCACGTGACCACAGAATCCACTGATATCAATTAGCGAGGCTGTGTAGGGTCAAGACCATTCTGTAAGATTTTGTGCCTGGAATTTGAATGTAATCGTGTGATATACATTAGTCGCTTGCGGCATAAATAATTTTGTTTCTTTTCAGTTTGTGTGTTATTTTCAAATGCTCATGTGTGCGCTATTTCGTTGCGTTTATTTTCATTGACTTCATGTTTCCTTTGTTGTCTCGATTAATGGCGTTGTAATGCCGGCGTTCTAAATTTATGTAGGCATCTGTACATGTACCTTACATGTTTCGAATGAATCTAAACGTGTGGCACGTAAACTGTTAAGCGGACAAACTGATGTGGTTGCTAGCTATGGCGTTCACTAGCGCCACATTTGCTTTCTTTATTTTGCCGCAATGAATGTTAATGTTAAAACTAAAATGGAAGGTGGACAGTGGATGTGTATATTTCGAAAGAGTAATCTTAAAAAGCAGTTGATGAAGAACAAATGGCAGGTATGAACTCGCGCTGCAATTCAGCTGATGTCTGGGGAACTGATGTCTCGAACAGCATCAGGAGAAATTAGTGAAAGCAGAACTTTAATTGATAACGCAATACAGGCATGTAGTGAGATCTGTGATAAAATCACAGGGGTAGATCCCTCGAACAGTGAGAGTGATGACAGAATACGACAGTAAGGGTTAAAGACATGTCTCCTATACAGGGTTATTACAAATGATTGAAGCGATTTCACAGCTCTACAATAACTTTATTATTTGAGATATTTTCACAATGCTTTGCACACACATACAAAAACTCAAAAAGTTTTTTTAGGCATTCACAAACGTTCGATATGTGCCCCTTTAGTGATTCGGCAGACATCAAGCCGATAATCAAGTTCCTCTCACACTCGGCGCAGCATGTCCCCATCAATGAGTTCGAAAGCATCGTTGATGCGAGCTCGCAGTTCTGGCACGTTTCTTGGTAGAGGAGGTTTAAACACTGAATCTTTCACATCACTAAGCATGAAACTTGCCCGCAGGCGTTCAACCGTTTCTTCGCTCACTGCAGGCCGACCCGCTGATTTCCCCTTACAGAGGCATCCAGAAGCTTTAAACTGGGCATACCATCGCCGAATGGAGTTAGCAGTTGGTGGGTCTTTGTTGAACTTCGTCCTGAAGTGTCGTTGCACTGTTATGACTGACTGATGTGAGTGCATTTCAAGCACGACATACGCTTTCTCGGCTCCTGTCGCCATTTTGTCTCACTGCGCTCTCGAGCGCTCTGGCAGCAGAAACCTGAACTGCGGCTTCAGCCGAACAAAACTTTATGAGTTTTTCTACGTATCTGTAGTGTGTCGTGACCATATGTCAATGAATGGAGCTACAGTGAATTTATGAAATCGCTTCAATCATTTGTAATAGCCCTGTAGTTAAATTTAAATGGCTCTGAGTACTATGGGACTTAACATCTGTGGTAATCAGTCCCCTAGAACTTAAAACTACTTAAACATAAGGGCATCACATACATCCATGCCCGAGGCAGGATTCGAACCTGCGACCGTAGCGGTCACACGGTTCCAGACTGGAGCGCCTAGAACCACACGGCCACACCGGCGGGCCTCCTATAGTTAGGGGGTTGCTTAAAAGAGCTGAGCAAGAACTGAAAGGTAATTCGTACACTATCGAGAAATAAATGAAATTCTGAAGGCTGAGCACAGCTATCACGTAGCAGCAACAAATACAACTGTAGACCGGTACAACAAAAAACAAGAACGTTGTAATGACAGCAGACAAGGAGGTGGAGTGGAATAAAATGCATAGGGAAGAAACTCACTCTGAAACAGCTGCAGTGTCACAGCAAACGAACAACATGGTTGCTCGCGCGAATGCAAAAGAAACCAGCAGATCGTCTGTAGTTGTGAGTAACGCTGACGATCTAAGCTGAGTACACAACTTTCTGCTTAGATACCTGGATGTGTCGCTAATATAAATGCACGGAGTAGCTCAGTATATGGTCCATTTTTAATTACTGAACATGTACGGGAGACAGCTTGTAGTGAAATAATTACTGAACCAGACGAAGAGAACTCTTTTGCATACGCCATTAACCTGGTAGATAACGTGTAGAAGATGGTAGTGGCTGGCTCTGAGCACTATGGGACTTAACATCTTAGGTCATCAGTCCCCTAGAACTTAGAACTACTTAAACCTAACTAACCTAAGGACATCACACACACCCATGCCCGAGGCAGGATTCGAACCTGCGACCGTAGCAGTCCCGCGGTTCCGGACTGAGCGCCTAGAACCGCTAGACCACCGCGGCCGGCAGAAGATGGTAGTGGAACAGGGGGTATACAGGCCCCAAATTTCAGGTCATGGTGTAAACTGTTATCCCGCCCTTGCCTCTGGGGCAATTGCATGTGGTACATTGAACGTCGCCTGGTACAAAGATAGCTGTCACACAACAAGATAAGCTCCCTTCAGGGACAATCAAGACTTTCGGGCAACTGTAAGACATAAATAAACTGGGGAAAATGAACGTCACCCACTCCTCTCTCTAGATACGCCAATACCATAACTTAAATCGAATTCGCCCTCAGCCGGCCGCACTGGCCGAACGGTTCTAGGCGCTTCAGTCCGGAACCGCGTTGCTACTACGGTCGCAGGTTCGAATGCCCTTAGGTTAGTTAGGTTTAAGTAGGTCTAAGTCTAGGGGACTGATGACCTCAGATGTTAAGTCCCATAGTGCTTCGAGCCATTTGAACCATTTTGAATTCCCCCTCACCATTTTAGCGCTACTGCAGTCGCGTGATCCTCGTCATGCTTGGCCTTTTCAATGTTACTCATCATCCGTCTCGATTGCAAAATTTTTTATTCATATGACCGGTTTCGGTTCATCTAGAACCATCTTCAGATCTGATATTTCGGTTACAGGAGTAACCCGTCCAAATCCAGCCACTTTCACATGCTGCGTCACATGTGACGCAATTTTGCAATCAAGACGGATTATGAGTAACATAGTACAATCACTGATTGCTGCTATCCCATCAGACATTATGTTTGTTTTTACAAAATTGCTTGGTCTTTTCACTGTAGTGAAAGTATTACCACAGAGAATGGCCACTGCTACCAGCGATAACAAAAATGACAGTGTTCTTAACGCCAGTACAGACGGACCTGCTTCACACCAGACATTCCTACTATGCCCAAGGAATGGAGATGAGATAATGGTCTCTGTAGCAGAACGAAACCGATCATCCACAAACAAAGAGTAACATTTTATACATGACCATGACTATATTCACTAAGTAAATTATAATATTATTAGATCGCTGATCCCTGGTACAATGTCCCAAAAAATTGAAAAAGAAACTGCACAGCTGAATGTATTATCATCCCTTCCCGTAGTTCTGAATTGTCATTTTCAGTTTTAGTATCCCAAATACCGAATTACCAAGAATAATAGTCTATAAATTACACACATTCCGTAAATTATAGGCATATCCCATGTTTAACAAATACGACAGGGCTAGATATAAAAAGAACACTATTGTCATCTGCTCGTACTCTTATGGTATATTTACATATGTCTTTTAGTGTAACTTGTTATAATTTTTCCAGTTTCCTGAAGCCCGCATCTCGTGGTCGTGCGGTAGCGTTTTCGCTTCCCACGCCCGGGTTCCCGGGTTCGATTCCCGGTGGGGTCAGGAATTTTCTCTGCCTCGTGATGGCTGGGTGTTGTGTGCTGTCCTTAGGTTAGTTAGGTTTAAGTAGTTCTAAGTTGTAGGGGACTGATGACCATAGATGTTAAGTCCCATAGTGCTCAGAGCCATTTCAACCAGTTTCCTGAAAACACCAACTTCTCAATAAGACACTCACAAACCTGTGACTCTAAATGTTAAACGATTAGCACAGTGTGTGTGTCACACAAATATGCTGATATCCCAAGATAAAATTACACAATGTGAGATAATAAACAAATACACCTATATAACTTGTTAAACTATTATCACAGAGCGGTATTTTAAGTAAAATACACCAGTATCCGACATTGAGAGTTAGTACACTTCAACAAAAGTGCTATCGCGTTGCAGTCTCCCTTTGAAAACCAATTTCTATGTGAATACAATGACTGGATTACTAGTTTCTGTAATATGTATTGCTATCCTCAGTTCCGCTAAAGCAAAAAAAGTTGAGATTACTGGCTTACAGTCAAAAAATAATGTGGTGTACGTTACTTTGAAGTTACATTTGTTCTGTTAATGGCAATGTCAAACGAAAGTGTGACACTATTACATTAGTTGTAATTGACGTCAGGCAGTGCAGACGGCCACCTCGTGGTACCTCTCAGAACTAGCTTCGGTTATACCCCAGATCCAGACGTTAGTTACTCTGGCTTTATACCACGAACCGCCAAGATGTGGCGTGTATCTGTCTTGTCTATTTTCAGCGTTGTATGTACTTTCATGTTAAAATATCTGGCATGTCATTTTGATGCCTCCACTCGTTAATGCTGAGTTTTTATTTAAAAATATTTTACTTGTAGGAGGTATACGTTATTATATGTTGACTTTGGATTGTGTCCCTCAACATCAGCAGGATTTTATCAAAATTGGTGTTTTACAGCTTATTGAATAGTCTTAACGTGACACAGTACTGTAAACATTGTGTGATGCAGCTACCACTGCTCGGACTTACGGGTATGCAATTTTTGTCATTAGGCTGTTGTGTATGTCCTATCACATTTAATTTTCTACTGTAAAGTCCGCAGCTCGTGGTCTTGCGGTAGCGTTCTCGCTTCCCGCGCACGGGGTCCCGAGTTCGATTCCCGGCGGGGCCAGGGATTTTCTCTGCCTCGTGATGACTGGGTGTTGTGTGTTCTTCATCATTTCATCATCATCATTGACTCGCAAGTCGCCGAAGTGGCGTCAACTAAAAAGGACTTGCAATACGGCGGCCGAACTTCCCCGCATGGGGCCTCCCGGCCAACAGTGCCATACGATCATTTCATTTCATTTCTACTGTAAACCTGCAACATCGATATATTTTGTTTTTATAGATCTGAGGATGGCAATACATATTTCTGAAACTACTTATCCAGTCATTGGTTTCACACAGCGATACTGGAAAATAAATGGGTTTTCAAAAGAAGATACCATACAGAGTTATCGATCACCTCCTGCTCTAAATGATCATCTCAGATAACCATAAAATATGTTATTGTTATACGCCAAGTCCTCGAGAAACTTATCCATGCCTTAGCATGGACATCGCCGCAGTTCAAGAACTACGCCCTGTTCAGGCTGAACAGACTGGCCGTTTAGTAACCCCGCCAGAGGACGTCCCGGTGGAGGCAGATGAACTGTCATGGATAGAACAGTTGAGCAGTTCGGGAACTTGCCATGGAGGGTGCACGCATCACCTCATATGACAGACACGATGAGGATAATGTTTACCTGCGAGCATCAGTAACTGCAGCGAGCCACTGCTCCTGAGAGGTAAACGACCACGGACGTAGCCTTGCAACTCACGCCGACCGTGTGCTCAGTCGTTAGCCGATCACCTTCAACTATACTGTCGTGCGCTTGTCTAGATTACTTCTGACGCCCTACTTTCTATAGTTCCAGGACGGACTAGATCGTGGGATGCGGTGGCCTAGCAGTCCACAGTGCGTGGCCCTGGCCTTTGTTGTGTGCGGACCCATTTCCTAAATCAACGTAAGTGACATAGCTACATGATCCTGCGCAGCAGAGCCCACAGTGTTTCTAGCCTCTCAGGTGTGAGTCGAGTGGCCTGCTGAAATGCTGCTGAAATCCTGACATAGCACTGAATACAATCTATTGAACCGGTTCCGTACCAACATGACATTCACAGGCAGCAGGCAGCAATATTGCGAAGCAGTGAATTTCGGTTTGATAGGCCACAGTTCTGCTGCTGTTAGATGATGACAAATGCTGGTATACATTTATCTTTCATACCAAAGGCAAAAGACAATCTTTTCACATATAAACCGCGGGACTGCTACGGTCGCAGGTTCGAATCCTGCCTCGGGCATGGGTGTGTGTGATGTCCTTAGGTTAGTTAGGTTTAAGTAGTTCTAAGTTCTAGGGGACTTATGACCTAAGATGTTGAGTCCCATAGTGCTCAGAGCCATTTGAACCATTTTTTTTCACATATAAACAATATTCAGATCCGATTTGAGAATAAAATTTTCTTATATGAGGGATGTAAATGACGTTACTACTATCTACCTTATGTCGTTCCGCTGAAATACTGATGAAGTGCAAAGAATATAATGAAACCATTAGAATACATGATGACATGAAGTACAAAGAATATAATGAAACCATTACAACCCGTGATGACATGAGCCGTTGCTGGTGTAGTGTCATTAACTAGTCTTAGTAGAACTCGGAATAATTTGCAAGCAGTCACAGTGTACTAATGAGTCAAGCTACATTTGGTCAGTAGGTGAAGTGTGATGGCATGTGGATCAGAATAACAAGCTCGCAAAATATCTGCAAGGTGGGCTAGCCACACGAAGTGGGAAACTGCATCGTGTCGCGTAACGATTTCACCATTGCAGGGTGAGACGTGCGAGATTTGTGGCCGAGTGTGGGCTTCTTGTGTGACAAACGCGCCTCAGACTCATTTAATTGGTAGTGGATTTCGAGGCATTCAGAGCGCAACGGCACCACCATCAAGCTCGGTCCACTCTGCAAAATGGCCACCTGTAGGCATGGGTTCGAGACGAGGTCGAGCTAGCTGCCATCAGCTGTGAGCCTCCTTGCAGGACAGTGCCGTGGCACCACTGCCCTACTATACATGCCTGCCGCTGATCAACTCCTGTAAGAAAGCAGCGGGTCGTTTCCCATGCACAGAAGTCTTCCTATGCCTAAGTGGAGGATGTCGCTGTGCCTGAGCCACCTGAATCCAGGCACAAGCCACTACATTACGCTGTTGCAGCACAACACGGTGCGTTGCTGACGTCAAGGCTGCGGGCCACAGTCAGGCCATCGGATGTGTTCGTCAAGCCAGGAACCTATCTGTGCAGTCCTGCGAACACAATCGTCATCTACGAATATGGAAGCGCCCACAGTAATACAGGGTTATTACAAATGATTGAAGCGATTTCACAGCTCTACAATAACTTTATTATTTGAGATATTTTCACAATGCTTTGCACACACATACAAAAACTCAAAAAGTTTTTTTAGGCATTCACAAATGTTCGATATGTGCCCCTTTAGTGATTCGGCAGACATCAAGCCGATAATCAAGTTCCTCCCACACTCGGCGCAGCATGTCCCCATCAATGAGTTCGAAAGCATCGTTGATGCGAGCTCGCAGTTCTGGCACGTTTCTTGGTAGAGGAGGTTTAAACACTGAATCTTTCACATAACCCCACAGAAAGAAATCGCATGGTGTTAAGTCGGGAGAGCGTGGAGGCCATGACATGAATTGCTGATCATGATCTCCACCACGGCCGATCCATCGGTTTTCCAATCTCCTGTTTAAGAAATGCCGATTTAAGAAATGCCGAACATCATGATGGAAGTGCGGTGGAGCACCATCCTGTTGAAAGATGAAGTCGGCGCTGTCGGTCTCAAGTTGTGGCATGAGCCAATTTTCGAGCATGTCCAGATACAGGTGTCCTGTAACGTTTTTTTTTTTCGCAGAAGAAAAAGGGGCCGTAAACTTTAAACCGTGAGATTGCTCAAAACACGTTAACTTTTGGTGAATTGCGAATTTGCTGCACGAATGCGTGAGGATTCTCTACCGCCTAGATTCGCACATTGTGTCTGTTCACCACTAAGAAAAAATGTTGCTTCATCACTGAAAACAAGTTTCGCACTGAACGCATCCTCCTCCATGAGCTGTTGCAACCGCGCCGAAAATTCAAAGCGTTTGACTTTGTCATCGGGTGTCAGGGCTTGTAACAATTTTAAACGGTAAGGCTTCTGCTTTAGCCTTTCCCGTAAGTTTTCAATCGTTTATTCGCTCACAGCAGGCCGACCCGTTGATTTCCCCTTACAGAGGCATCCAGAAGCTTTAAACTGCGCATACCATCGCCGAATGGAGTTAGCAGTTGGTGGATCTTTGCTGAACTTCGTCCTGAAGTGTCGTTACACTGTTATGACTGACTGATGTGAGTGCATTTCAAGCACGACATACGCTTTCTCGGCTCCTATCGCCGTTTTGTCTCACTGCGCTCTCGAGCGCTCTGGCGGCAGAAACCTGAAGTGCGGCTTCAGTCGAACAAAACTTTATGAGTTTTTCTACGTATCTGTAGTGTGTAGTGACCATATGTCAATGAATTGAGCTACAGTGAATTTATGAAATCGCTTCAATCATTTGTAATAGGCCTGTACTGATATCAACATCGTGGTGCACTGACGTGGCTCCTTCTCAGCAGAGTGGAGGCCATTGCCTGTGAGCCTTTGGCAGCCTCGGTCGCTGGTCGTTCTTGCTAGCCACACACCGCCTGTGAGGTACTGCGTGAACTTAATAAAGTACTGCTTCTTGTAATCACTGTATCTACTGGGCCTCACTGGCCCACGGCCACACCACTCAAGCTACCGAGCGCTGTCGGCACTTGCCTCTGTAGTTCAAAGGATAATAGATGGAAAGAATACCAAGGACACTTCTAGATATGAGTACATCAGGCATACTGTCACACTAGTATCCCTGAACACCGCCTCTGTTATAGATAATGTCGTCAAATCGTCACGTTTTTGCAGACAAGCTGTATTAAAGTCAAGCTTGTCACTGTCGTCAGGTCGTTACACACTTACCTTGCTTTCTTCTTTCTTTCGAACTGTATCCACGCTTCAATGATTTGACCCCATAGAACTACCCAGTTACGCAGATCATGAATACTGCGTTTAACCGCTATTCGAAATAGTCCCACATACTTTCTGTTGAATGAAGAATGGATCATTTAACTGATCTTAAACTGTCGACACGCGTTGATATACATCAACGGGGACAGTTGAAAATGTGTGTCCCAACCGGAACTCGAACCCGGGATCTTCTGCTTACATGGCAGACGCTCTATCCACCTGAGCCACCGAGAGCACTGAGGATAGAGCGACTGCAGGGACTTATCCCTTGCACGCTTCCCGTGAAACCCACATTCCCAACTTAATGTCCACACACACACACACACTAAATTCGTAGTGCCCCTGCTCATTACACTCATTACTCGGGGCAGACAATCTTACCGAGTCCCGTAAGAGTTCGGGCAATGCGTGTGCATCCGCACAGAAGAAGGAGGTCAATGGCCGGTTGTTTAACTTATCTGTCGAGGTACGACAGCTTCTCTAAGTGTTCGTCCAACCAGGAACCTACACTCCTGGAAATGGAAAAAAGAACACATTGACACCGGTGTGTCAGACCCACCATACTTGCTCCGGACACTGCGAGAGGGCTGTACAAGCAATGATCACACGCACGGCACAGCGGACACACCAGGAACCGCGGTGTTGGCCGTCGAATGGCGCTAGCTGCGCAGCATTTGTGCACCGCCGCCGTCAGTGTCAGCCAGTTTGCCGTGGCATACGGAGCTCCATCGCAGTCTTCAACACTGGTAGCATGCCGCGACAGCGTGGACGTGAACCGTATGTGCAGTTGACGGACTTTGAGCGAGGGCGTATAGTGGGCATGCGGGAGGCCGGGTGGACGTACCGCCGAATTGCTCAACACGTGGGGCGTGAGGTCTCCACAGTACATCGATGTTGTCGCCAGTGGTCGGCGGAAGGTGCACGTGCCCGTCGACCTGGGACCGGACCGCAGCGACGCACGGATGCACGCCAAGACCGTAGGATCCTACGCAGTGCCGTAGGGGACCGCACCGCCACTTCCCAGCAAATTAGGGACACTGTTGCTCCTGGGGTATCGGCGAGGACCATTCGCAACCGTCTCCATGAAGCTGGGCTACGGTCCCGCACACCGTTAGGCCGTCTTCCGCTCACGCCCCAACATCGTGCAGCCCGCCTCCAGTGGTGTCGCGACAGGCGTGAATGGAGGGACGAATGGAGACGTGTCGTCTTCAGCGATGAGAGTCGCTTCTGCCTTGGTGCTAATGATGGTCGTATGCGTGTTTGGCGCCGTGCAGGTGAGCGCCACAATCAGGACTGCATACGACCGAGGCACACGGGGCCAACACCCGGCATCATGGTGTGGGGAGCGATCTCCTACACTGGCCGTACACCACTGGTGATCGTCGAGGGGACACTGAATAGTGCACGGTACATCCAAACCGTCATCGAACCCATCGTTCTACCATTCCTAGACCAGCAAGGGAACTTGCTGTTCCAACAGGACAATGCACGTCCGCATGTATCCCGTGCCACCCAACGTGCTCTAGAAGGTGTAAGTCAACTACCCTGGCCAGCAAGATCTCCGGATCTGTCCCCCATTGAGCATGTTTGGGACTGGATGAAGCGTCGTCTCACGCGGTCTGCACGTCCAGCACGAACGCTGGTCCAACTGAGGCGCCAGGTGGAAATGGCATGGCAAGCCGTTCCACAGGACTACATCCAGCATCTCTACGATCGTCTCCATGGGAGAATAGCAGCCTGCATTGCTGCGAAAGGTGGATATACACTGTACTAGTGCCGACATTGTGCATGCTCTGTTGCCTGTGTCTATGTGCCTGTGGTTCTGTCAGTGTGATCATGTGATGTATCTGACCCCAGGAATGTGTCAATAAAGTTTCCCCTTCCTGGGACAATGAATTCACGGTGTTCTTATTTCAATTTCCAGGGGTGTGTGTGTGCAGTTCTGTGAATACAGTCACCGTCCACAGAATATTCATCACGAACATAAAGATAAAAGAACAGTATTTGTCACCGAGAACGCTCAAATTAACATCCTAGTTCATGTTCGCGGTACTCTAAATAACTCGGGGAAGTCATTGTACAAAAGTACTTGCCTACAGTTACTGATCACCTCCGGCCTGCTGTGCACTAACTGCACACACTGCGGGTTGTACACACTGGATTGTCAGTGCTCTCCACGCCTTGTATCATTTGAAAAGAGACAAGATCATGGCACATCAAATCACACTGCTGACTTCTAGCCAGCCTGTTTCAGTGTTGTTTGGGTCAATGAAGACGTACAGCTTTATATGCTACTGTGACAGATGGATGACTGAGCTCGGAAACTGGCTGAGATGGACACGCATTCACTCATAGGAGCAATTTCTGGCCGGTTTGATATTGTTTGCCATTGAAAAAGTGTCATGTATGGTGCCTCTCGGTTAAGATCACTTAACAACTGCTTTTACGGCATACCGCGTGGCTGAACAGGTCCTTGCAGACTCGTTAGACGGTCCACGTTGCTGCACCAACAAATCAAGGAATTATACCCATCAAGTGGTTGTAGACATTGCCCCTTCAGCTGATCTGTAAGTTCTCCACTTAGACCACATTACAGTGTTGGTTCTACAAAACCGACTGGCACATACACTCTACTTCGCAGTCATGATTTACGCTTGCGGGGATGGGTCATATTGCTTCCTCGTAGCAGTTCTGCAGAATCTACTGCAAAGTAGGATGCTCTTTTGTAGTATGAACTTACATTCTATATTAGTCGCGCTTTGGATATATCAGAAATCGCCGGCCGTAAGTAAAACAGTAGGAAACACGAGCGAGAACGACGTTCCGTATTCATCAGCGCTATAAAATAACAGTACCTCCGTCCTGACGTACATACGTCAACATAAAATATTATAGTACACCGCACCCGAGTTGACACGAAGCTCTCTGGTTCACAGTAAACAGCTGTTTACAAGAGGTACCAAAACACTTTCATTATTTCGTAGCTGATCGCACCTATCCATATGTGACGGTGTAATATCGCCTCGCTGTTATGTATCTTTTGTCGGCGTGTTTGCATTAATATTGCATGCAGGGTCATTCAGCTGCCCCTAACCACGTCGTTTTATGCAACCCGCAATTCTATATCTGGCCTTCATAAAGCATGCATGAGATTTTCATATTCTCTTACTCGCTACACGCAAACTGTCATTCCGACAGAGAAAATGCACAGTACATTCTGGTAGGAAATATCATGTAGTTAAATTTTGTACTGGGATACGTTTTCGCTAGACGCCGTAGTTTTCGAGTTATTCAATAAAAACGTACGAAAATGACCTTCAAACCTCCCCCCCCCCCCCCCTGCCCCGTCGCAATTCCCAAACAAAGACACAATGTCAGGATTTCTAGTATGTTGTACACGGCACTGCCTCCTTCTACTGTACAAAAATTTTCGACTGCACGAGTTATTTCCCACGTTAGATCTCTTTTGGGTTTTCATTGACCGGCCTTATTACACCACCGGGATAATAGAGCACTTAGAAATTGTAAAACTGATATTTGTATATTTTATAGCAAAGAATTTTGTGGATTTTAACAGCAAATAATAAACAACTCCATCGTTGTATTCATCAGGTCTTGTGACTACGACACTGCTGTGCTTGTAAGGTTTAAACTTGGGTCAAATTTTCGACAAGTAGATTTAGCGTAACGTTTACAAAAGTCGTTTTCTTTCTTTATTCACAGTGGCAGGTTTAAATTAATAAAGTCAACGGCATAGCAGACTATGATGGTGACGTAATAGCCCAGTCAATAGACACCAGAAGTGGTCTAATATCGGGGATAGGTCGTGTAGTCGCAAATTTTTTTGTAGTGGTAGAAGGCAGTGCTACGAAGAACATACTAGAAATCCTGACTGGTGAGGGATGGATGTGAGTTGAAGTGCGTCTGAGGGTCATTTTTGTACCTGTATCTAGAATAACTCTAAAATCATGGTCTCCATCCAAAACATATCCCAGTACAAAATTTACTTATATTAAATTTACTACAAGAAAACCGTGCTCATTTTTTTCTGCAGGACTAATAATCTGCGTGAGGCGGGCGATAGGATGGAAATCTCGCGCGTCATTTTTGAAAGCCAGCTAAACATTGTCGGTTGCGTAAAACGATAGCGGTAGGGGCAACTGAATCGACTTGTAAACACACAGTCTGTCCAAAACCATCCGAGATTGATTTTACTCCTGGCGTATAAGCGACGCCAGCGGTGGCAGCTTGAGCTAACAACTGGAAAAATGCAGATGTGTATTCGTAATAAAAGTAACATATCTAACGAAGCTGAACGTAACATTTTAAACAAGGGTTTTAAGCATAACATAGAAACCACTTACACCATATTAAAATACTAAATTAATAGTTGACGTGAAACTTCGGACGAAAAGTGTACACCAGGGTACAACCACCGCTCCACATTTTTCCGCAAAGATACTGACAGTCTTGTCTCACATTGGGATAAATTCTGGCGATTGCTTTTGATATACTTAAGAGCATAGTAATTTTTTCGATCTGTTTGCCTGTGATTTAACTGCCCCTAATATTGCTCTGTCAACAGTGGGCAGTCTTTTAGGAAAACTTCATAAAACTGATACTAATAAGACAGCAATTCTCCTTTACTTAATAAAGGAGGTCAGCATTAAGAAACATTTTACGGTTCCTTTCCGAAGTGACCTTTCATATCGGATTACTAAGATTTTTAGAAAATATGACGTGTTTAGAAGAGATGATCTAAATGTGTGGTTTAGCGCTAATAATGTCCCTAAGCTACTTGTCATGCATAACAAGCGGCCTACAACCGACAAATATCTGAAATCTAAGATATATAAAATTCAGCGTAATGGATTCTGAATTTTTATATGGGACTGACAGCGAGGGCCTTTGAGTACTTACTCAACAAAGATGATGAGAATTATTATAAGTCAACGTCTCGAAAATGAAAAACACGCACTCTTCCCTCCCTCTTTACTTGATATGGAAATTTTGCGTGTAGTGGACAACGGGGAGGAAATGAATCCTTAGAAGATTCTGTAATTCATAAACATTTTTGTCTTAACTCTAAGGAATTGCTGAATGATCAGCTCACACAGAAGTGTAGATAGTTTTGAATGTATAGCTACTGTATTGAACGACTGAAAACAAACCGACTTCACATGGAACTCTTGCTACGTTAGATCGAGAGATGGCTTGTACACATATTTTTAATTGACTATTTCTAGGCATTTTATTGCCATAATTCATGTATCGGTGGCTTCTAATGCTAATGTTTTATTTTTTAACTGAGATATCTTATCGTAGTGACGATCTACAACTTTGTTTAGTGTGTAACTGATACACGCTAACATGTTAAAATGCCTGCCACGCTATATTAGCTTTCAAGTGCTATACAGGGTTATTACAAATGATTGAAGCGATTTCATAGCTCTACAATAACTTTATTATTTGAGATATTTTCACAATGCTTTGCACATACATACAAAAACTCAAAAAGTTTTATTTGGCATTCACAAATGTTCGATATGTGCCCCTTTAGTGATTCGGCAGACATCAAGCCGATAATCAAGTTCCTCCCACACTCGGCGCAGCATGTCCCCATCAATGAGTTCGAAAGCATCGTTGATACGAGCTCGCAGTTCTGGCACGTTTCTTGGTAGAGGAGGTTTAAACACTGAATCTTTCACATAACCCCACAGAAAGAAATCACATGGGGTTAAGTCGGGAGAGCGTGGAGGCCATGACATGAATTGCTGATCATGATCTCCACTACGACCGATCCATCGGTTTTCCTATCTCCTGTTTAAGAAATGTCGAACATCATGATGGAAGTGCGGCGGAGCACCATCCTGTTGAAAGATGAAGTCGGCGCTGTCGGTCTCAAGTTGTGGCATGAGCCAATTTTCCAGCATGTCCAGATACACGTGTCCTGTAACGTTTTCTTTCGCAGAAGAAAAAGGCGCAGTAAACTGTAAACCGTGACATTGCACAAAACACGTTAACTTTTGGTGAATTGCGAATTTGCTGCACGAATGCGTGAGGATTCTCTACTGCCCAGATTCGCACATTGTGTCTGTTCACTTCACCATTAAGAAAAAATGTTGCTTCATCACTGAAAACAAGTTTCGCACCGAACGCATCCTCTTCCATGAGCTGTTGCAACCGCGCCGAAAATTCAAAGCGTTTGACTTTGTCATCGGGTGTCAGGGCTTGTAGCAATTGTAAACGGTAAGGCTTCTGCTTTAGCCTTTTCCGTAAGATTTTCCAAACCGTCGGATGTGGTAGCTTTAGCTCCCTTCTTGCTTTATTCGTCGACTTCCGCGGGCTACGCGTGAAACTTGCCCGCACGCGTTTAACCGTTTCTTCGCTCACTGCAGGCCGACCCGTTGATTTCCCCTTACAGGGGCATCCAGAAGCTTTAAACTGCGCATACCATCGCCGAATGGAGTTAGCAGTTGGTGGATCTTTGTTGATCTTCGTCCTGAAGTGTCGTTGCACTGTTATGACTGACTGATGTGAGTGCATTTCAAGCTTTCTCGGCTCCTGTCGCCATTTTGTCTCACTGCGCTCTCGAGCGCTCTGGCGGCAGAAACCTAAAGTGCGGCTTCAGCCGAACAAAACTTTATGAGTTTTTCTACGTATCTGTAGTGTGTCGTGACCATATGTCAATGAATGGAGCTACAGTGAATTTATGAAATAGCTTCAATCATTTGTAATAGCCCTGTACTGATATCAACTCCTGAGTGAGCCCACTTACTCGTATCCGATTGCCAGTCTCGTCTCCAATATACTGAAAAGTTCTACGAATCGCCACTTCTGCATTGGTCCTTGGCGCCGCCACCACCTGGTGATAAAACAGGATGCCTTAGTCTCGCGGGGTGGCCGTGCGGTCTAGGGGCCTTGCCTCGGTTCGCACGGCTGTCCCCATCACAGGTTCGAGTCCTCCAAGGGGCATGGTGTGTGTGTTGTCGTGCGTCTAAGGTAGTTTAAGTTACATTAAGTGGTGCGTAAGCCTAGGGAACGATGACCTTAGTACTTTGGTCCCATAGGAATTTACCTGCACCAGGATGGCTTCTCTGTCTTTGTTTAGCTCTCTTTACACGTAATGACACATTTACATTTGTTTGTTTAACATATGATGCAAGGTTTAAATTTCCTAAACCTGAAAATATTTAATGTGACATTCACTGGGTAAAGTGACAACAGCTACTAAGACATAAAGTTTTGGGTAAAGTTCAACTGAAACACAGAAAACCTATCTGTTATCTGGCAGGGGAATTCATTAGAAACAGTAAGTTCGAAGTTTTAAAACATAAAAAACTGACTATATAAGAATGTTTTGAAAATGTGGGAACGATATGTCTCCCCTCCCAAATTGGTAGTGTGAGAGATAATGAAAGTACTCACAGTGGGAGCACCAGTACCACTGAATCTTATAAAACCATATACAAATTATGCTAAACTTTGTATATGATTTTATACGGTTCAGTGGTACTACTGCTTACACTGTGCATGCTTTTGTTAATCCTCACTGTGTCAGTTTGGGGGAAGGGGAGGGGGGCGGGCGTAGTCAGTTCTTTCTGTTTTAAAACATCGAAAAAATATGTATTAATTGTAATGAATTTTTCTGCCAGGTTCCAGCTATGTTTTATGTTCCAGTTAGACTTTACCCAAAAACTTAGTGCCAGATGTCACTTTCCCCAGTGACTTTCATATTAAATATTTCCATTATTTTTTGTTTGCACATCCATATTACTTTCAGAAACGTATGTTCCGTGTAAAATTCAACAACAATTAACGAAATTTGCATTTTAAAATGTTTTCGTGGTGGTCATAATACAGTCAGTGCGACACTTTATTGAAAGTGCTTTGATATTTCTAAGTGTGTGTCAAATGACATTTTCAGGTTTTGGGCCCTACTTACACATCAATACCTTTTCGAATGGTCTGTTGTTTTTTAGTTTTGTAGGATGGGCATAAAATACCAGTCCCGCCTTGTAATGCGCGTTATGGAAAATTCGTTGGTATTGCTAGGATGAGGGGTCTATGAGCACTAGCACTTAAACTTTGTATAAAGCATTTACAAATTCTCTCCAAGTCATCCGTATATTGGTTGACAATCGTGTCATATATATGAGCTCGGATTTCAGAGTCTGTTGCTTGCTACTCATTGGATAATATATTACACACTCTTTTACGATGTGATTCTGTTCATTGATCCTTCAACAACTATACGCTATGATTCTTATGCTCAAGTATTTTACAGTTGTTTTAACAAACCTGTTAGACTTCTGTCTTGTACAACAGTTGTCCATTTGTCTTTATCATACTTTTTATCCATGTAATTTTTGGCGATTCTTTGTGGGACACTGTCGTCCGATCCTTATTTGATGGCGCTAACCTGCGATTTGGGACCAGTTCAAACTTCTGAAGATAGTTCAATCTGTTGGAACCGGTAAAGCGAATCTAAGAAAAATCTTGTGTAGCTGACGACTGTTTCTTATCTTTGTTAAATGGATGTAAACTTACACCATCGCCCTCTCTGGATGAGGCATCAGGTATGAAGAAAGACGCACTGGAAAAGTCTAGAAAATGCAAGAATGAACCAGCAGCAATTTGGAAACAGCGCAGACGATCGACTCCTACTCAGCGAGTAGTAGGTGGGGAGAGCCGCCGCTGCGCCGCCAGCTAATAAGTGGCCCGCCGCGGCTCCGGCTTACTGCCTCCGTACTATTCCGCCCACGGCTCTCACCGGGAAATGCGGGCAGGTATACCCTGCAGGCGGAGTTATGGAGCGCGGGCCTTTCTCGCCGCATTTTAACTCCGAACAGCGCCACGGCAAGTGGGTTAAATTTAGATGTTGGCCTCCGTGGGGACGCACAAGTCACTGGTGCCATGGACGTACCTCTGCTGTGCCACTCGCGCAAATTTTGGCAAGCGGAACTTGCGCCATAAGCTCGTTGGGAACAGTGCTTCGCAGTATCGAGTGATGGACTGCTGCATAGGGCGCAAACGTAGAGCAATAATCTGAAAATTACATACTATTTTATCCATTCACTTTTACTGATCATTTTTCTGTTCATCCCAATATGCCTTCTGGAATGTTGTACTTCGATCATGAGGTAGTTATGCCTTTTTGAATTATGCAGATCAATCTGAAGAGGAATTTATCATCCTATGGTATGTGTCGTGGGAAGAAATGTGACGGGTTTAGTAATCTCTATTTTCAAATTGCTATACACTGCGCCTGAAACACAGAGGTATTAAAAAGTACTGACAGATTGTCATTAAAAGTGAAATACTACAAAAACACTGCCACCTTGGCTGTTTTGTAATCAGTGTGATCTATGCTACTGGCACCTGATGTCGGCTGTTCGTCATTTTAACGTGCGTACTCCTACACCCGGCAATTTGCACCATCATCCTTTGCTGGTGTATACAAATGTACATTTCTCATTTTAATATGTAACCACTGTCATAGTAAACATTAGCGAGGACAACATTTTGCTTTCGTCAACGCTTTAAAATCACGTTACTGCTTAATGGTATGCAGATGTACGCATAAAACCTCATAATATATCGCACAAAACGTCGCTTTAGCCGAGTTGATGTGAAGCTCAACGTTTTTGTAGCTCGTCTTTACTACGAGGGCAGCTACGTATTAAAACGACACATGTACATTTGTCTACATACATAAAGTGTGACAGTGTAAGTTTACAACTATAGGAACACACACCTTAAAAGCAGCTGTCTACAGGAGGGTGGTTAGGGAGCAAAGAAATGAAACGGTTCAAATGGCTCTGAGCACTATTGGACTTAACATCTGAGGTCTTCAATCCCCTAGAACTTAGAACTACTTAAACCTAACTAACCTAAGGACATCACACACACCAACGCCCGAGGCAGGATTCGAACCTGCGACCGTAGCAGTCGCGCGGTTCCCGACTGAAGAGCCTAGAACCGCTCGGCCACCGCGGCCGGTAAAGGAATGAAAAAAATGTTGAAGTACTTTACTGTATTATGATCTGAACTGAAGGCGTCATATTAAGTAGTACGCATATGAGTTTCGTTTGCCATACACAGAATACCCGCGAATTAACGAATCTCTTGTGTTCAAATGCAAATGTATTAGACTTTCGATAACTGCTTTGCTTACAATGTATACCATCTTGGTAACAGGGTACTTTAAAAATTACTGATTCGTTTTACAAGAACTCCATACAGTGTGAATCACTTTGTTGTAGAAATATGTCGTTCACGAGATAACGTATTTTGAAAAGTCCCCACACTGACACATGCCTAATATCTATAGCACCACACATTAATTAGACTAGTTACGTGGTTTCAGATCAGTAATGAGAGAACTCATCGTCACAGGTTGCGTCCAAATTACCACTGGCAGGGGCAATACACGCTTCCACTCTGGTATGGAACGACCGCAGCTCATACGCTAGTACTTCAGCCGATATGTCCGAGCAGGCTGCCGTAATACGTCGTTGCATTACATCGTGTGTATTTGGTATGTCCTTGTAGACAGCGACATTCAGCTTTCCCCATGGAAAAAGTCTACGGCGTCGAATCCGGGAAACGGGCCGGCCAAGGTGCAGGTTTTCTGCGTCTAATACAATTCGTGGAGACATGCTTTAGTACTTTTGCACTATGGGTTCGACAGCCATCATGCTGGTACCACAGGTTTCTCCTAGTCTGTAGATGAGCGTCTTCTAACATCCGTGGAAGATGGTCTGTTACGAGGCTTCAATACTTGTGCGACAGTTCTCTGACGCTCCACCTGACGATCCAACGTTAATTGTCAGCAGACCAATAGTACGGGTTTCGGAGATTTACCTGGCCATGGTGTCTACTTCTTCCTGGCCTTGACTCACGGCAGCAACTAAATCACCGTCAGTAGGGCTCTCCACACATGCCCCATCCGCTGCCATCCACTCATCTACGTCACTAGCTTCTTCACATAAAGGGATTGTCAGCAACATTTGCAGTACATTTTCCTCTTCATTTTCAACTAGGTTGTCTTGAAGATTCAAGAGATGTCCACAGTTTTCTCCACTATTTTCTCAAAGTATTATCTAAAATATTCGGCCATGCCTCGGCGGCCCAGTAAAAAACATCCTTCACATTGGTCTTTTTATTTTGTCCACTAAAGGAATGCTATCATCTTCCATCAGAATTCTTAAAAATTGTTTGTTCTAAATCATTTTTAGTGTTTGCAGTACGCCCTGGCCCATCGGCTGTACAAATGGTGTAACATTCGGCGGAATAAACTTCTCCACAATTTCTCCATAGTATAATTCCTCAGTGCTGGGGTGAGATGGCGCGTTACCAATCAAAAGGATTGCGCGGGGAGGCAAATGATTTTCCTTCGAAAACAGTCGAACAGAGGTAAAAAACTAGCCGTGAAACCATTCTTTGAACTGCTTACCATCCATCCATGCTTTTTTTTTCTGGTTGAGATAATATATGGGTAGGGACTTCATGCTACAGTTCCTAAAAGCTCTGGGCCAACAGATTTGCCGATCAGCATTAAACGCAGTTTGTGATTACCAGCAGCGTTGCTGCACGCTAAGAAAGTCACATTATCTTTGCACATTTTAAAACTAGGAACATGGTCTTCTGCTTCTGTCCAGCCAACCCGTACTAGCACTAAAAGACTCATCACCATTCATTGACTTGTTCAGGTAAACAGCGTTCTCCTGAACCAGTGCTCCACTCAAAGGAGTTCCCCCTTTTCTTTCCTGCATAAACCAAAGGAAAAGAGCTTCATCCACTGTATCGTACTGGGACTGCTCCAAAGCCTGCCGAATTTCCAGTGTTTTTCCCAAAGACGTTGCACACGACTGTTCAAGCTCCACTCGGTTCTTCTTCTAATCACAAATGGTTGCTTTGCCAACACCCAGTTCCGTTGCCAGTTAGATACATTCTCATCATTGTGCATCCGCTTCTTTGAGAGTTAACGTTATACCTACTGTATCTACATCCATACTCCGAAAGCCACCTGACGGTGTGTGGCGGAGGGTACTTTGTGTACCTCTATCGGTTCTCCATTCTATTCCAGTCTCGCATTTTTCGTGGAAAGAAATATTGTCGGTATGCATCGGTGTGGGCTCTAATCTCTCTGATTTTATCCTCGTGGTCTCTTCGCGAGATATACGTAGGAGGGAGGAATATACAGCTTGACTGCTCGGTGAACGTGTATTCTCGAAACTTCAACAAAAGCCCGTACCGAGCTACTGAGCGTCTCTCCTGCAAAGACTTCCACTGGAGTTTATCTATTATCTCCGTAACGCTTTCGCGATTACTAAATGATCCTGTAACGAAGCGCGTTCCTCTCCATTGTATCTTCTATGTCTCTTCTATCAACCCTATCTAGTACGGATCCCATACTGCTGAGCAATATTCAAGCAGTGAGTGAACAAGTGTACTGTAACCTACTTCCTTTGTTTTCTGATTGCATTTCCTTAGGATCCTTCCAATGAATCTCAATCTGGCATCTGCTTTACCGACGATCAACTTCATATAATCTATTCCATTTTAAATCACTCCTAATGCCTACTCCCAGATAATTTATGGAATTAACTGCTTCCAGTTGCTGACCTGCTATACTGTAGCTAAATGATAAAGGATCTTTCTTTCTATGTATTCGCAGCGCATTGCACTTGTCTACATTGAGATTCATTTGCCATTCCCTGCACCATGCGTCAATTCGTTGCAGTTCCTCCTGCATTTCAGTACAATTTTCCATTGTCACAACCTCTCGATATACTACAGCATCATCCGTAAAAAGCCTCAGTGAACTTCCTATGTTATCCACAAGGTCATTTTGTATATATTGTGAATATCAACGGTCCCACGACACTCCCCTGCGGCACACCTGAGATCACTCTTACTTCGGAAGACTTGTATGTTTCCGTTCACTCATGACCAAAATACGTACGCCGCTACACTTGAACGATACAATACAACTGTTACGCGTGCCAGCGCTTTTCGAGCCAACTGGCAGGGCTCTGACCTCAGACACTACAAAGGTCACAACAATGCTCAACAACAAGGGCAGGGAGTGAGAGTGAGCCATTTTTCCCACACTTTTTCCCTTTTGTACTTACTTATCTGCTTGGTATTCTCCATTCTCGAAACTCGTCACCGTAATTCCAGCTAATCCGAACAAATGGGTAATCCGAATAAGGTCCGGTTCCAATTAGTTAGGATTAACGGAACTCTACTGTAACTGCCAAAGTGGGTAACTCCTATATCGATATCTTGCCGCATACAACGTACAAGAACGAACTGCACTTTTCCCCCATTCTCCATACACAATGAGCACGTCGGCTTTTTCTGCATTTGTAAATCTCATCGTTCATTCACGACCGACTGACTGGACTATCATACACTAATTGACTAGCAAGTCGCAAAGCAATCAAGGAACATACAAGCACATTGAAACTACGCAGGTTGAATGGCACAAGTGTCGGTGTGGAAGATTTTCAAAACATGATATCTCATAAATGACTGGCACTAGAATCCTGCAACAAACACCAGTGACGTTCTCATTTACCCTACTTATAATGTGAGCAGGCATTGTTCCATTTTGAAAAAAGTTAGGTTTGCACAAAAATCACTCTTTCTACGTATTATTACAATCTGTCTATTGGCTAACAATACGAGCCCCTAATTGCCAATCCACTGTGTGAAAACATCAATAGTGCTTTCCGTTCCGCATTACTACGCTGCAACTTTTAGATGGTTCCCACTCTACACTTCAATAAGGGGAAGTGGAGAATGGGCCACACTTAAATCAAAGTTTGTTATTTTGGTACATTCATGACAATTAACATGAAACCACTTGTATATATGATGGCTGTAGTTTTTTTCTGATTTCACAACACCAGATCACTTTAATTGTGAACAAAGAGGACAACGAAGCTCAGCTGCAAATATCACAAACAGTGGTTTGAGGATAACTCCCCACCCCATTAATTATTCGCTGGGTTGGGAAATGTTTGCGTGAGAAGAAATCTTTTATCACGTATACATGAGTGAAAGCAATCGCCACTTAAATTATCTGCCAATTTCTGTTAGGAAATTAGGATACTGAAACGTATACGAAAAGTATTTAAACCAATTTTAGACTGTCATCACAAAAGTCTTTTGATTCTTAACTACATGTAGGTAGTGATTTCACTGCACCAGTAAAATAGTTACCGTAATCATCGCCATAGTAATCATCACAGGTGATGCATCCAATACATCTGATGACTCTGGTGTTCCTTCCTTACTTCTATATTTCTTTTTCTTCTTCCTTCTGCTCAGCAAAGCACCTGTGTGCGGTTTTCCCGTTTTTGTTCTTCCACCCAGCCTGTTCTTTCTGTTCATTTCTAATTCTCTTCTTCATTTCAGTTTCTTTTTCATGAGAGTGCCACGTTGTTTTCTTTCAGCGCACCAATACCCCAGCTTGCCAATACTTTCTTATGCCATCACATTCTGTCTAATGTATTATATTCAGAAAGAAAATCTATGCAGTAATACAATAAATTACGCGTTTAAATAATATATTTAGATGCAAGAAAACAATATTTATTAAATATACTCTTTTATGTCGTGCTTTCTGAAAACTGCAAGTAGTTGCCCTGTCTTATTTACATGAGCCGCATTTCGCAGCTCAAATAGCACATTTCTTTTTTATGTAGTTCGTTACTTGCAGGCATTAGAAGCTTTCAGCAGTAATTTGAAACTGACAGTTTTACTGCGAGCTTTAAATATAGCGTCCTTACGATTACCTGATGAGCACAACACTCTCTTAATGAAAATATCATGAAGTTTGTGAAAATTGGATCACACTAATGGAACAGAGTGAACGAATCCAAACTTTGGTAATAGAGAATAGTACTTCAGTAATAACTGATTAATTCTGCACGAAGATGGCTCACACGTGAGCCAAGGTCTAAGAGATAGTTCTGAGAGCTATTACTTACCTCACTTTGCCAAACGAAGAGAGTGAGCGCCTCTATAAGCAGTTCCTAGAGCATGGGGATAGGGAGATTGCAGATGACTTATTTCACAGTCTGGACGCTGCCAGGCGCACTAAATGGATAGAGACTGTTGAGGAAATGGACTTCACAAAATCAAGCAGAAAGGCTTGGTTGCTAATTCGGAAGCTTGGTGGCAGTAGCAGGAACCAACGACCAACCAGCTCTATTTCTCCAAACACAGTTGCGGCGCACATCAGTAAAACCTCTAGAGCTCCATGGGATCGAGCCATAACATAAAAGTTAAAAAGGAACTTAAAAAGTTGAAATCTTTAGTAGGAAACAATTCACTACACTCGCAGCCCTTCTCAATCGAAGACATAACACTGGCTCTGAGAGACATCAAGCCACGGAAAGCCCCAGGTTTTGATGGAATTCATCTAGAGTTTCTGATTCATAGCGGTAAATTTGCAAAATTATGGCTTGCACAGTTCTTCCCCAGCATGATGGAAACTGGAAGAATACCAAATACCCTTAAGAAAGCAAAACTCATAGCGATACTGAAACCAGGTGAACCGAATGACCAACCAAACAGCTACCGCCGACTTGCTCTACTTAGCATGATCTACAAACTACTGGAGAGACTTATATGTAACAGAATAAGTCCAGATACCCTAAAGTGTATCCCTGTGGAACAAGCACGCTTCCGGCCAAACAGGAGCTGCACAGATCAAAACCTCTCACTAACTTCCTACATCGAGGTAGGCTTCCAAAGACAAGAAAAAACATCCGTGGTATTTATAGACCTGACAGCGGCTTATGATACTGTATGGAGGCAAGACCTGATTTACAAACTACCCCGCATCGTGCCATGTTTGAAAATGGCTAACCTTACCAACGAGATGCTCTGCAACAGACCATTCCAGGTGATACTTGGAAATTATAGGAGCAAAACAATGAAGCTCAATAATGGCTTGCCCTAAGGATCAGTCCTGGCACCGCTACCTTTCAGCATGTATATAGCCGATATGCCTAATACTAAGTCTGAAAAGTTTGGATATGCAGATGACGGGGCCATAGCTACACAAATATGGAGCATACTGAGACTGTCCTGAGAAGCGACTTGCCCTTGCTGGGAACGTACTTTCGTGAATGGAGACTACAACCTAGTACAACTAAAAGTGAGGCTATGTGTTTCCATCTGAATAATAAATTGGCTAACAGACGCTTTAAGATATATTTTGATAAAAATATTCTGCCTAACAATAAAAATCCAAAATACCTGGGAGTGACATTAGATAGAACCCTGAGCTACAAACAACACCTCATCAACACTGCTGCAAAAATCCGTACTAGGAACAATATCATTCAGAAACTATGTGGTACCAGCTTGGGCTCCTCCGCCTCTACCTTGCGATGCTCTGCTATGGGACTTGTCTACTCTGCGGCAGAGTACTGTTCCCCTGTTTGGCTAAAGAGCGCTCACACAAAGATGGTGAACACAGTACTGAACCAAACTATGAGGATTATTTCAGGTACAATAAAATCAACCCCCATTCACTGGCTACCTGTACTGAGCCACATACCGCCACCTCACTTACGAAGATAACATGCGCTTCTCAGAGAATTTAAAAAAATACAAGACAACCCGCAACTTCCGATTCACGCTTTGAGCAATGGCATTGACAGAGATAGATTGCTCTCTAGACATCCACCTCTTATAATGGCCAAAGATCTGGAGGAAAATGGTTTCTGTCTTGAAGAACGCTGGAAAGTAGAATGGGAAGAATCAGCACCACCACAGGTAAACACCTTACTGAAACCGTCGAACAGACCTCCAGGCTTTGGCTTACCACGTAAAACCTGGACCATCCTCAACAGTATCAGGACGGGCCACGCTCGATGTGCGGACTCTCTGCACAAATGGGGAAGAGCACCATCCCCAAAGTGCGACTGCGGCGCTGAGAAGCAGACGATCCAGCACATCATTGCAGAGTGACCGTCGAACAGACCTCCAGGCTTTGGCTCACCACGTAAAACCTGGACCATCCTCAACAGGATCAGCATGGGCCACGCTCGATGTGCGGACTCTCTACACAAATGGGGAAGAGCACCATCCCCAAAGTGCGACTGCGGCGCTGAGAAGCAGACGATCCGGCACATCATTGCAGAGTGACCGTCGAACAGACCTCCAGGCTTTGGCTTACCACGTAAAACCTGGACCATCCTCAACAGGATCAGGATGGGCCACGCTCGATGTGCGGACTCTCTACACAAATGGGGAAGAGCACCATCCCCAAAGTGCGACTGCGGCGCTGAGAAGCAGACGATCCGGCACATCATTGCAGAGTGACCGTCGAACAGACCTCCAGGCTTTGGCTTACCACGTAAAACCTGGACCATCCTCAACAGGATCAGGATGGGCCACGCTCGATGTGCGGACTCTCTACACAAATGGGGAAGAGCACCATCCCCAAAGTGCGACTGCGGCGCTGAGAAGCAGACGATCTGGCACATCATTGCAGAGTGACCGTCGAACAGACCTCCAGGCTTTGGCTTACCACGTAAAACCTGGACCATCCTCAACAGGATCAGGACGGGCCGCGCTCGATGTGCGGACTCTCTACACAAATGGGGAAGAGCACCATCCCCAATGTGCGACTGCAGCGCTGAGAAGCAGACAATCTGGCACATCATTGCAGAGTGCCCTCTGAGAGCCTACTCAGGTCAAACAACGGACTTCCTGGATGCGACTCGAAGTGCAGTTCAATATGTTAAAAACCTAAATGTTAATTTGTTTAATATATATATGTTGTTCATGGCATAACTGTATTTAATTCTTTATTTCTTTTTTTTTTTAGTGCCAAAGTTATAAAGTTATTGTAGCAGCTTATTTCTCTATAAACGTGATTTGTACTTGCCATACGCTAAATAAGTAAATCTTCAGAAAGGCTTTCCTTGCCATTGCCAGTCTACATTTTATATCCTCTCTATTTCGACCATCATCAGTTATTTTGCACCCCAAATAGCAAAAGTCCTTTACTACTTTAAGTGTCTAATTTTCTAATCTAATTCCCTCAGCATCACCCGATTTAATTTGACTACATTCCATTATACTCGTTTTGCTTTTGATGATGTTCATCTTGTATCCTCCTTTCAAGAAACTATCCATTCGGTTCAACTGCTCTTCCAAGTCCTTTGCTGTCTCTGACAGAATTACAATGTCTTCAGCGAACCTCAAAGTTTTTATTTCTTCTCCATGGATTTCAATTCCTACTCAAAATTTTTCTTTTGTTTCCTTCACTGCTTGCTCAATATACAGATTGAATAACATTGTGGAGAGGCTACAACCCTGTCTCACTCCCTTCCCAACCACTGCTTCCCTTTCATGTCCCTAGACTCTTATAACTGCCATCTGGTTTCTGTACAAATTGTAAATAGCCTTTCGCTCCCTGTATTTTATCCCCTGCCACCTTCATAATTTGAAAGAGAGTATTCCAGTCAACATTGTCAAAAGCTTTCTCTAAATCTACAAATGCTAGAAACGTAGGTTTGTCTTTCCTTAATCTTTCTTCTAAGATAAGTCATAGGGTCAGTATTGCCTCACGTGTTCCAACATTTCTACGAAATCCAAATTGATCTTCCCCGAGGTCGGCTTCTACCAGTTTTTCCATTCGTCTGTAATGAATTCGCGTTAGTATTTTGCATCCGTGACTTATTAAACTGATTGTTCGGTAATAGTGCTGTAGAAATGTGAATTACCATACAGATATAAATAATGTTTTAAAAAAAAAACAAGTCACTGTGATCACGGCTGAAGGCCTTACACGCCAAGAATGGCAATAAATTAAGAATGTTTAAGAACTCGCTGTAGTTTACAAATTACAGGTATTGAAACATTTAAAGGTAAGTGGCCACAAACACATCAGAAGGTATCAGAGGCCAGGAATGGCAGTAAATAAGGTTTTAAGGCTTACTACTAAAATACAAATACCAAAATATTTTATAAAGCAAACGACCACAATCATAGCTGAAGGCCCTACACGCCAGGAACGGCAATTACATAAAAAAATTTAAAAATCCTGCTGTAAACAGCCAATACAATAGCAAAGGTTAATTTAAAAGGACAAACAACTGATCACCAAACAGGTGAGGTAAAATGATGGTAAACTTGGTAACACAACAATTTAAAAACCAGCTGTAACACCAAGAATGGCAATTACATTAAAAATTTAAAACCCTGCTGTAAAACAGCAAATAAAATAGCAAAGGTTAATTTTAGAAGATAAGCAACTGATCACCACACTCCAGGAACGGCAATAATGTTTTTTTTTAAAAAAAAGAAAGCAGATAACAGGAAATACTATGGCAAAGGTTAATTAATAAAAATCACCATGGGAGGGGGGAGGGAAAATAAGATACTAAGATTATAAAACACAAGAATCAAGGGGCCAAAGACGGAGCTCCAGGAATCGACCTCTGAGAGGATCTGGCAAAAAACCTTTCCGCAAGCAATGAGATAGGCAGCCGAGAGTTCCATTCACTTCACAAGATGGTAACTCAGACTAGTGACAGTCTACGAATGACTAACGATAATCTTACTGACGCTACTTGACATCTGATAAACCAAATGCAAAGATGGAAATATACGCCAAAAGCAATGCACTCGCTGCTCCTCGCCTAGGCGACACTACGAGCACCAACACGAACCAAAGTAGCTGGAGAATCGCGATGTATCACAATAGTGGAGGTTTCTACACTTGGATTGAAATGGACTAATCTTAAAGCTTGCTGGATCCGGTTTACCACGAGGTCGTGCACCGTCGTGACCACAGCCCTTCCATGTGGCAGCCCACGCACACTGCCAGTGGTCCCGGTGTTTTCTCGCACTGCTCAGACCTGGCTCCTCCTGAGTCCCCAACCGAACTGCCACACTCACAAGACACGTACCAACAACGACGTCGCCCCAAAGATAGGGCAACAGCTACTACATATCGATAACCGCCGCTGCTGCCACTAGCGGACAGGCAACGCTTGCGAAACGAGTTGCGCCAGTCAACACGAGAAGAAGACACACAATCGCAACCATGCCAACTAAACGATACTGTCTGGCCTCCAGCAGAGGACGGAAACCTACCAACAGCATCAACGCGAGCCGCAGCATGGCTCAGTGAGCTGCTTGAATATCGAGCATTTATTTGCAATTTCCCATATTATTTCCCTCTACTCGCAACAAAAACTGAACACGTCAATGCTGTACTGGAATTTGACTACGAAGTTGGTGTTCTTCGCTGATGAACATTCGCCTATCGTGCATTACTACAATGGCGGCGCGCTGATGTGGCAACCACGCTCCACCACAGCCTCGCATATACTGCAGCTACGAACACAATTGCGTTACAGACTCTTAACTAACAAACACGAAGAGTTCATTAGTAGAGACGTATGATGTAACCAAAAAAAGTTCAACATCCACATCCGTGCCTTCTCTGTCGCCATAGCTACAATGGCAAGCTCAGTCGCAGGATCTTGCGTTTGATATTATAGCGATGAAACTAGTAACCAGAAAATAACTAAAATACACCCACAAAAAGTAAAAAAAATGTACCTTCAAAGCTGTATCTTTAAACAGTGCAAATTAAATTTTTCTCCTAATTACGGTCTGATTTTTATGCGTCCTTAATGTTGACGCTAGTCGAAAAAAGCTAGAAAAAGCACGGTTCCTCTTAAACTTTACGGTTTATATCGCCACCATTTTATCTAAGATGTAATATTCATACACTAAATAAAAGTAAATATTTCCACGATTCCGGCAAGGTGTAACATATCGACGCTGGTAATGCATTTTGTGCAGAATATAAAATCAAAGTCAGGAGTCAAGCATTATGAAATGGATAATATGTGGCGGTGTCACAAACAGCAAAAGCTCCGCCCCTTGCCTTTCACCGTACTTCATCTTTAGTCATCGGGATACAATGTATGCGATTCATATCATACAGCATGAGCATAAGCGTTAACTACGCTGGGTAGTGTCGTAAATTATATTTAAGTAACAATTTATATGCTACACAGTCAACATTTTACAAAATATAATGTTAAGTATTATAACTGACCAGCTATTCAATGGCATCATGTTACTAGACGCTCTCTGCAGGCCATTTTTTACAACAACGTGAATGCCTTTTCGATAGCAATCAAAGATGGTACGCTGCTACCATACTGCATCTGGCTTAACTCCATAACAGCGCCAAACAACCGACATCGGCGAGTTGTTCCGCATGTGTCACATCGCTCCACACATCATCCACCACTGGGTATAACGTTATAATTTGTGTTGAACTTTGTCCGCATCTGTCCCATCGCTCAACACATCATCCACCACTGGGTATAACATTATAATTTGTGTTGAACTTAATATTTATTAAATGTAAACGTAGGCTTCCGCGGCCGTTGTCACAGTCAATAAAATTCTTCTGGGTTTCTGGCCGCACTGTCATCTGTAAAATTCCGACGTTTCGGCGACTTTTGCAAGGCGCCTTCCTCAGGGTGTGTTGCAACACGTCGGAATTTTACACATGACAGTGCGGCCTCAAACCCAGAAGAATTTTATTAATGTTTATTACATTACATCTTTCCCTCTGTTCTGTTATATTCTAAATTACAGTGTATGGTCTGAAGATGATCCACATCCTGTCGAAACCGGTTAGCAGTTATGAATAAGAGCGTTATTCTGCATTCAAGAGCATTCTGTGTAACATTTTGCGTCTAGGTCACTACGATCACTGCTGTTCTCAACATGTTACTAAGATTATCAAGAGAACAGTGTGGTAGAAACTAGTCTGTTGTGCATACACTGACACGTTGTCTCGGCTGCTGGGAAGAAAATGGGTACAACAGAAGGATCTATTTGATGAGTTTAAGGGAAATATTTTGTTAGTCTCCCAAAGAATTATTTAAGCCAATTTGAGGTAAACTGATCAAATAAGGTTTCCCACCAGACTCATTATTTTCATTTCTTGTGCATTTATTATCGGAAATCTCTCTTTCAGTAACCATTTGACTACACAAAAACGATACATACGGCCTCCTGTGTAATGTAAGTAGAAAGGAAACTCGCAAACTCAGTATGGAACAATACAGCGGTCTCTGTCCTTAACCATGAGCGGGACAGCATGGTTGTGTGCGCAATTCTGTCTGTCGGCATGCCTCGATGTGTCAATTCAAGCATAGACCGATATCGATGTGAGACATACGACGAGCATATCCTTTAGTTCAGTGGGCCGATATCGGGCGTTAATGAACTATGGCAGAAGGCGACCGACGTTAGTGCGTTTGGTAACAGCACGACATCGCTTGCATCGCCTCTCCTGGGCTCGTGACCATATCGGTTGGACCTGAGATGACTGGAAAACCGTGGCCTGGTCAGATGAGTTCCGATTGGTAAGAGCCGATGGTAGAATTCGAGTGAGGCACAGACCCAAAGATGTCACAGACACAAGTTGTCAACAAGGCACTGTGCAAGCTGGTGGGGGCTCAATAATCGTGTGAACTGTGTTTACGTGTTGTGGACTGGGTCCTCTGGACCAACTAATCTGATTGTTGACTGTAAATAGTTATGTTCGTCCACTTGGGGACCATTTGCACCCATTCATAGACATCATGTTCCCAAACAAAGATGGAATTTTATGGATGACAACGCTCTATGTCACTCAACCATAATTGCCCACTGTAATCTCCCCACGGAAAATTACCCTCTACCACGCAATAATTAATAATGGTCAATCAAATCATCCACATTTATTTACGTCTGAAAAGTATCTGAGCAGATTTTCTAGTAATATATGTGCCGACAGCTCGTCGACGCCAAGGTATTTTTCTAGTACGTTTATTCTTTGGAACAACAGAGGTACAGAGATGTATGCTCCATGGTCATTATAGAGAGAAGAGAGAGAAAGGAACAGCTTCGGAAAGTATCGGTTGGAAGATTTTCGGATTGCTAAAGGAGATTTTATTTACTCTTCTTCGCGCTAAAGCGAGACAGGAAAGTTTGTGCCGCTAGCGTGGTAGATAAAGAGAAAGAAGGACTTGTAAAAGTAAATTGCATGAGACTTAAAATCCACGAAAACGGAACATGTACGGAAATGGATTCAATATACAATTTTCCTCAGAAATAAGGTTTGTGACCATTTTATTCTAGAGTGAATGACGAATGCGTTCTCTGTCTGAATCATTGATGATTGTCTGGGCCCTGTAATTAATTGGGAAGTTTCAGCTGTGACGAAGAGAGCCTGCAATCTCTGAGTTTTTTTTGAAATCGTTCAAAAAGGCTTCGTCCACATCTGAAATTTTAGATCTGTCGTAAACTGAACGAAGTGTTCAAACGATCGATTTTTCCCAACTGAATGCAGCGCTTAATAATAATAACGTATGTAAAGATCTTTTCTAGCAAGCCAGCCGCTGAATATTAAGACGAAGGGCTCCACCAAAGATTCTACTAGGCTGATTTCATGTAAATTATATTTGAACTGTACACAGATAAAGGACAGAGAGAGAGAGAGAGAGAGAGAGAGAGAGAGAGAGAGAGCGAATGGAATTCTAGAAGTTACTCAGAATCCTCCCATTAGTATAATCTTTTGTCTGTCTTTGCACGGATAAGCCTGATAAGAAAACCTAAGCCCTTGACTTTATTGTACAGAATTGTGTGTGAGGGTGGGAGAGCGATAAAGGCGACAGATACACTTCTGTACAGACAAAACATTACACTAAGTTAGCGGCTAGCTGCATTAACACACACACATAGACTTTCATCAAAACCAAAGCAGTAAGAGAATTCATTAGACCACGATAGGTTTGAAGGACATTGTGGACAATTCGAATGTATGATTTGGCCACCCAGATGACCCGACATTAAATGCGTCGAACATTTGTAGGATATAATCGAGAGAGTTCGTGTACGTAAACCTTCACGGGCAACAGGTTCGCAATTGTGGACGGTTATGGAGGTAGCATGGCTCGGTATTTCTGCAGGGGACTTGATTGGTTGAGTCCAAAGCACTTCGAGTTGCTGCACTACACCAGAAAAAAGCCCACCCCTGGTAGCTGAGTGGTCAACACGACAGACTGTCAATCGTAAGGGCCCGGGTTCGATCCCGGTTGGGTCGGAGATTTTCTCCGCTCAGTGGCTGGGTGTTGTGTTGTCCTAATCATCTATTCATCCCCATCGAAGCGCAAGTCGCCGAACTGGCGTCAGATCGAAAGAATTGCACCTGGTGAACGGTCTACCCGACGGGAGGCTATAGTCACACGACATTTACATTTATTTACCAGAAAAAGGAGATCGAACACGATATTAGGAGGTATCCAGCGGCTTTTGTCACCTCAGTGTAGCTTCGACCAATATTGCTTTGTGAAAGAATGTGTGGTCTTCTTACAGCACCGTTGACGAGGTCGAGATTTAACTAAATACACTAGTGGCCATTAAAATTGCTACACCAAGAAGAAATGCAGATGATAAACGGGTATTCATTGGACAAATATATTATACTAGAACTAACATGTGATTACATTTTCACGCAATTTGGGTGCATAGATCCTGCGAAATCAGTACCCAGAACAACCACCTCTGGCTGTAATTACGGCCATGATACACCTGAGCATTGACTCAAACAGAGCTTGGATGGCGTGTACAGGTACAGCTGCCCATGCAGCTTCAACACGATACCACAGTTCATCAAGAGTAGTGACTGGCGTATTGTGACGAGCCACTTGCTCGGACACCATTGACCAGAAGTTTTCAATTGGTCAGAGATCAGGAGAATGTGCTGGACAGGGCAGCAGTCAAACATTTTCTGTATCCACAAAGGCCCGTATAGGACGGGCAACATGCGGTCGTGCATTATCCAGATGAAATGTATGGTTTCGTAGGGATCGAATGATGGGTAGAGCCACGGGTCGTAACACATCTGAAATGTAACGTCCTCTGTTCAAAGTGCGGTCAATGCGAACAAGAGGTGACCGAGACGTGTTACCAATGACACTCCATACCATCACGCCGGCTTATACGCCAGTATGGCGGTGACGAATACACGCTTCCAGCCGGCTGTATGGCCGAGCGGTACTAGGCGCTACAGTCTGGAACCGCGCGTGGGATACGGTCGCAGGTTCGAATCCTGCCTCGGGCATGGATATGTGTGATGTCCTTAGGTTAGTTAGGTCTCAGTAGTTTTAAGTTCAGGGGCTGATGGCAACAGCAGTTAAGTCCCATGGTGCTCAGAGCCATTTCAACACACTTCCAATGTGCGTTCACCGCGATGTCGCCAAACACGGATGCGACCATCGTGATTCTGTAAACAGAACCTGGAATCATCCGAAAAAATGACGTTTTGCCATTCGTGCACGCAGGTACGTCGTTGAGTACACCATCGCAGGCACTCCTGTCTGAATGCAGCGTCAAGGGTAATCGCAGCCATGGTCTCCGAGCTGATAGTCCATGCTGCTGCAAACGTCGTCGAACTGTTCGTGTAGATGGTTGTTGTCTTGCAAACGTCCCCATCTGTTGACCCAGGGATCGAGACGTGGCTGCACGTTGCGTTACAGCCATGCGGATAAGATGCCTTTCATCACGACTGCTAGTGATACGAGGCTGTTGGGATCCAGCACGGCGTTCCGTATTACCCCCCTGAAGCCACCGATTCCATATTCTGCTAACAGTCATTGGATCTCGACCAACGCGAGCAGCAATGTCGCGATACGATAAATCGCAATCGCGATAGGTTAAAATCCGATCTTTACCAAAGTCGGAAACGTGATGGTATGCATTTCTCCTCCTTACACGAGGCATCAAAACAATGTTTCAGCAGGCAACGCCGGTCAACTGCTGTTTGTGTATGACAAATCGGTTGGAAACTTTCCTCATGTCAGCACGTTGTAGGTGTCGCCATCGGCGCCAATCTTGTTGGAATGTTTTGAAAAGCTAATCGTTTGTATATCACAGCATCTTCTTCCTGTCGGTTAAATTTCGCGTCTGTAGCACGTCGTCTTCGTGGTGTAGCAATTTTAATGGCCAGTAGTGTAGGTACAACACTACTTTATTTGCAATAAATCTGCTATGGACAGAAAACGAATTGTGGCGAGATGGCATTCTCGTGAAGGGCTGGCAGCTCATATCCGCAACACGCGACATTGCTGCGCTGGTTCAGACTGGCCACAATCAGCGCCATGATGGATTGCTGGCAAATGTGGCGGCCGGCCGTCGGGATCGCAGTCGCGGTCCGTCAGTGTGATTTACGGAAGGGCGCCTTCTCCCCCCGCCTGGCGAAGAAGTCCTTCCTCCTTTGATTTGTAGATGGCAGTTCCCATTACTCACAGATATTAGCCCTGACACGCACACGGCCGGATCGCATACCTCTGGCGCGGATACAAATGGCAACACTGGCGCGGGCCGTAGCTTGGAATTGGACGCGCTCTGCTTCACGGAATTACCTTCCGCCAAGTTGCCGCGCTGCGCTGAAACCTGGCCGGTACGCTCGGAAAGGAAAAGCTATTCTTTGTAGCGAAAAATTCGTGAAAACTTTACTGTGCTCCATTTTCTCTAACTGCAAGACGGGGAGTATAATATATCATTCCAAGTAAGTTATCGTAAGGTGCTGTTTCCACAGATGTCGCAATTTGTCTCACACATATATAAGAAAACGAAGTACTAACGAAGAGCCCTTTCATGTCTTACATTAATGTTCAAATCAGCACCGTAAGATATGTATAAGATACAACTCCAAATGCTGTTAAGAAATTCTTCAGTTTCCACTGGCTGTCATCTACAAGTGAGCGGTGTCTTGTTCAACAGTGTGGCATGATGTAAGATATTCCAACTTCTGAGAAAACCGGGAGTAAGCTGTACTGGTTGATAAAGAAAGAAAAAGAGTAGACAAGAAAAGAAAATGTTGAAAATGTGGGAAGAAATGGTGAATAAAAAGGGGTTTTAAAATCGTTAATGACCGTGAAAAAGGGAAAGAATGAAATGCAAATCGGACTTCGTATTACAGAAAAGCTATCGCACTTCGTGATTCGGAAAAGCTATTGTTGGGGTGGTCATTGTGGCGTTTCTGAGCAAAAGTCAAACCAATTTCCACTACAAAATTATTTGAAAGAGAACATTAACAAAATGTGATTAACAAGGGGAAATGGCGTAGATAAGAGTTCATTCATTACCAAGTTAATATGTCTTCTCTCGTGCGGCGTTCAGGCCTTGTTCTCCAACAATCTCCTGCTTCATTTCTGCATGAAAAAGTCGTAGCTGCTCCGAAATCTTGCAGTAAATTTCATCGTCCAGGAATTACTAATGTCTACGAATCAAAACCATCTTGATATTGAATGCAATGTATTTTACGGCTGCTTCCATCCTCCAAATTTCATACAAGCTTCCACAATACTATGTCTGCACATCATTGAGCTTTTACGTCTTAATCAGACCAAGACTAACGAATAAGTTTTTACGACTGAATCATTCCAAGACTAGCGAATAAGTGAGGGAACGAATGTAGCGCGGCGAAATTCTAAGTCCCGCTACAAATCTGTAGAAAAGACAGACAGTATACAGTATGTACGACATCCCAAAGGAGGGAATAATAAGATTAAAAGGCAAAGAAAGTGTTCGGATGAAAAAAGGTGTAAGACAGAAATGTAGTCTTTCGTCTCTGATGTTCAGCCTATACATCGAAGCAGCAATGGGCAGAAATAGAAAAAAAGTTCAAGACTTGAATTAAAATTCAACGTGAAACGATATGAGTCACAATATTCGGTAGTGACATTGCTATCCTCGGTGAAAGTCATGAAGAATTACAGGATATATATGACGGTAGTATCCGTTTCCGGAAGAACAGTTACCGTGGATGACCATGCAGCTTTGCTAGAAATGAAATGATAATTAAATGGAAACCCTAGCTGCAAGCAGGCGTTGATATACTTCATTTGGGACATGTTGAAAATGTGTGCCCCGACAGGGACTCGGACCCGGGATCTCCTGTTTACATGACAGACGCTCTATCCATCTGAGCCACCGTGGGCACAGAGAATATTGCGTCTGCAGGGACTTATCCCTTGCACGCTCCCCGTGAGATCCACATTCCCAACATGTCCACACCACTACATTCGTAGTGCGCCTTATAGATGTTTGCCCATCATACTCATTACTCGTGGCAGATTAATCTACCAAGTCCCGTACGAGTTCGGGTATAGCGTGTGCGTTCGCACAAGAAGGTCGATGGCCGGGAAGCCATATTTTTAACTATATATGACGGTAGTACCTGTTCCCGAAAGAACAGTTACCGTGAATCAGGAGATCCCGGGTTCGAGTCCCGGTCGGGGCATACATTTTCAACATGTCCACAATGAAGTATATCAACGCCTGCTTGCAGCTAGGGTGTCCATTTAATTATTATCATTTCATTTCTAGCAAAGCTGCATGGTCATCCACGGTAACTGTTCTTTCGGGAACACGTACTACCGTCATATATAGTTAAAAATATTGCTTCCCGTCCATTGACCTTCTGGTGCGAACGCACACGCTGTACCCGAACTCGTATGGGACTTGGTAGATTAATCTGCCACGAGTAATGAGTATGCTGGGCAAACATCTATAAGGCGCACTACGAATGTAGTGGTGTGGACATGTAGGGAATGTGGATATCACGGGGAGCGTGCAAGGGATAAGTCCCTGCAGACGCAATATTCTCTGTGCCCGCCGTGGCACAGATTTATAGAGCGTCTGCCATGTAAGCAGGAGATCCCGGGTTCGAGTCCCGGTCGAGGCATACATTTTCAATATGTCCCCAATGAAGTATATCAACGCCTGCTTGCAGCTAGGGTGTTCATGTAATTATCATTTCATTACAGGATATGTTGAATGGAATGAACAATGGACTGGGTAGTAAATATGGGTTGAGTGTAAATCGAAGAATGGAAATAATGAGAAGTAACAGAAATGGGATAGGCGCGAAACTTAGCACCAGGGTTGGTGATCACGAAGTACATGAAGTAAAGGGATTCTTCCACCTATGCAGCAAAACGACCATCACGGACAATTACTAATCCCAAATGTAAGACTTGATTTGATGAGGAAATTTTGGGAATGTACGTTTGAAACACAGCATTGAATGATAGTGAGACATGCACTGAAGGAAAACCGGAAAAGAAGAAAATCGAACCGTTTGCGATGTGGTACAATTAGGTGGATCGCTAACATAAGGAATGAGGAGGTTCACCGGAGAAACGGCGTGAAAAGAAATATTTGGAAACCACTGACAGGAAGAAGGGATAGGAAGTAGAATATCTTTTAAGGCATTGCAGAATAACTTCCATGGTACTCCAGAGAACTGTAAAGCGTAAAAACTGTAGAGGAAAACATAGATTGGAATACATACTACAAATAATTGTAGACGTTTGTTACTTATTTTTACAGACTTCCAACAGGAGCGAGTTATATTCCCGGATACCTGTGTATTACCCGTTTATTTTTGTATTTTCTTGCGTGTTCGAGAGCTTACTAGGCACGACCTTTTATTTTATTTTAATAACAGCGTAGCTTACACCACCGCCTTTTTCATCGACCCTCGTATCGTACAGGTCTCAGTTTTGGTTAGGCTAGCTCAGTGTCGGATAGACTGTTAGTGAGAGAGCACTTGGAATTCCCGCCGCTAATAAGCCAAGCACACCATTCGCTTGTTACATATTTTTACGAGCTCCAAACAGGAGCGACTTCAGTAAGCTGCGATTGCTGTGTACAGATACGAGCTGAGTTGGTGACCTTTCGCTCACAGGTCCAGGTTCTGTAATACAGGTTGAGGCTGCTTCCAAGGGGCATCACTGTGGGTGTCTGACGCGGGGATGCGAGACTATTGAGACCTACAATGTCACGTGTTCTGACGCGCGCTGCAGAGCCCGTATATCCCGTTGGCCCCGATCCGTACCGTGAACCGAAGAGCAAACTAAGAACACCAAGCTCGCCTGTGTTTTCGACTTTCAGTGTCTTCTTCTTTAAATCTTTTAATGACTCAGACCTCTACCCAGCCTTTCTGTCGGGGACACTCTCTCAATGCAGCCCTGCAGTTACTGCCGTTCACATAAAACAGATACCTATCAGCGCACGGCCTCTCTTAGCCATTCTTTTCAGTAGCAGTATGGCTTGTCAAATGATATCGTGGACGTCATATCGTCATACAAACAGTTGTTGTTGTTGTTGTGGTCCTCAGTCCCGAGACTGGTTTGATACAGCTCTCCATGCTACTCTATCCTGTGCCAGCTTCTTCATCTCCCAGTACCTACTGCACCCTACATCTTTCTGAATCTGCTTAGTGTATTCATCTCTGGGTCTCCCTCTACGATTTTTACCCTCCACGCTGCCCTCCAGTCCTAAATTGGTGATCCCTTGATGCCTAAGAACATGTCCTACCAACCGATCCCTTCTTCTAGTCAAGTTGTGCCGGAAACGACTTCCTGACACTTAAATCAATACTCGATGTTAACAAATTTCTCTTCTTATCCATTTCCCTTTTTAAATTTTCTAACCTACCTGTCCGATCAAGGGATCTGACATTCCACGCTCCGACCAGTACAACGCCAGTTTTTTTTTCTCTTGATAACGACGTCCTCTTGAGTAGTCCCCGCCCGGAGATCCGAATGGGGGACTATTTTACCTCCGGAATATTTTACCCAAGAGCATGCCATCATCATTTAACCACACAGGAAAGCTGCATCCCCTCGGGAAAAATTACGGCTGTTGTTTCCCCTTGCTTTCAGCCGTTCGCAGTACAACAACAACAAGGCCGTTTTTGTTAGTGTTACAATGCCAGATCATTCAATCATCCAGACTGTTGCCCCTGAAACTACTGAAAAGGCTGCTGCCCCTCTTGTGGAACCACACGTTTGTCTGGCCTCTTAACAGATACCCCTCCGTTGTGGTTGCACCTACGGTACGGCTATCTGTATCGTTGAGGCACGCAAGCCTCCCCACCAACGGCAAGGCCCATAGTTCATGGGGGGGATACGAACAGTGTACAACGATAAATATGCGTCTGGCATCCATAATTTGAATTAATTTGTTTTCCAGCGTGAATTGCTTCTGCAGTAACCCATTTCCATATCTATCAAGTTTCGTTATAACCATCCATTATTTTGTTAATTAGATGACCGTTACGAACAGTATCGATCGCCTTCCGGAAGCCAAGGAATATGCTGTTAAGTAGGACATCGGTATCTACTGCCTTCTGGGTCTCGTGCAAGAACATTAGGAACTGAGTTTCAGGCGATCGTTGCTCGCAGAATGCTTGTTGATTCCTATAGAAGAGATCATAACATGTGAACATGCTGTAGTGCGACACAAATGTTTGCACTCTTACGAACTGGCGACGCTGGACTGATCCCGTTCAAGTTCTCAGAGGAGGAAGGTATCCTTCGTGGCAGCAGGAGCCGACTGCAGGCACTATCAGGGGTAGTCACAGTGGTAGTGACGTAACAGGCGTGTACCACCTCGGTTCGAAGACGGTCAATGTTATCTGTTTAAACTTATTTTACTGAAAGTGCATGTATAATGTTGATTCCGTTTTGAATGTTAAATTGCCTGTTAGACGCTAAGCTTTGGGCTTCCTGTTTTGAGTGGTGCCCACAGCCCCACACCAGGTTATGAAGCTGACATCTTGCGTAATACTGTAGGTGACGCTGCATGCAGAGATCCAACTGCGAGAATTCTAAGAAAATCATGCTCAGTGTCAAACTTACTGGTATCACCAAATCTGACAATTAACTTTGACGCAAAACTGATTACTCTGAAACTAAAACAGGTCCCTGGGAAATTTAATTAAGGAAAGAATCTGTTTTTACACGAATTGGCTTACCTAGGTTGCACTGCATGACGCCGTGCAAACTAATTCGCGTCTCGATAGCAGAGCTGCAAAATCCAACTACAGAGACACGAAAGGGTGCTATGCGTTCGCTAAAAACATTTCTATCACTTTTGGTTCATAATTTTTTATAATGGTTGTAGCTGAATTGAAAATTAATTGTGTCTTGGGATGTGGACAGTGACTCTGAATTAAATGAACTCAATATCAGTCTCATATCATTTGACTTAATGTCATTCTATGAAACTTAATAATACTTAAGCCTTCTCTGAAATCACTTACCTATAGTGAAACAATTACAAAAATTAAACTTCGCATGAATAATCTGTCCTTAAACAAAATTCCAAAATCTAATTCTTAAATCAGTTTCTCAAACAATTAGCGATAAACTGTAACAAAAAAATTAAAACCAAAAATATTCCTGATCTGGATGTCTGATGAACCAATAATGCTGTATTATGAAATCGCTGCCTCAAATAAAACAAATTGAATCATTACCTGTAATCGATTATTTACAAAGAATATACTTGTAGCAATGAAAAATAAATTATTTTTCCCTCCAGAATAAATTATCCATTTATCCCTAATATAATTCCCAAAAATCTGCATTGTTTGCTGCTTACTACTGTTAAAGCAAAACTCGTTTCCGCTATGAATATCATCCTGGTAAACTGCTGTTTACACGGGATTTATTTCATAAATCACTACGATGTGCCCATTTCAGTAAACTGCCATCATCAGGTGGTCTGTAGGTGATGGTCTTAATATAATGGTCCGTAACTACGATAAGAAAAGTTATAACAGACTTGTTTGATGTTTTTACCTTACATGTAATATCGTTGCTGTCATATCCTGTCTTATTACAGAATTATTAGTTTCTCCTTAGATGTACGGTGGAGACGTATATATGACATTAGTCAGTTTTATGTATGTTATTTTTCTCATGATAGCTTGGATGACAGTGCATCAGCGGTATTACATATTTGCATGGTAACCATTACAACTATGTGATGTGTGGAAATTCGTCTGAATTTTTATTAATTGTATAGGTTTGGTTCTAATTACGTTTTTGCCTGGAATTTCGTTTTGTTTTAGGTGAGATTTTTAACTTCAGTTAAAACTTTCGGGCTGATAGGCCGTGGTAGAAGTATTTTTATGTTATATTTTCAGTTTTTTCGTAATAATTTCGTTGTTCTCTATGATTTGTGATGTTTTCTTAGTGTTAAGTCTTTGTTGACTGTTCGTCATGTTATTATCGCTGTTACTATCCATGTGTGTTGTTTAATGTCACTGATTCATTAGTTTACCAGTTTCCTTGCTTTATAATGTGAATAAGGTTTTCCACGCACTTTCTGCGTTGTAGGGCGGTTTGTTCAGTCAGTAAATTTGTGGGGTTGATGTATGTTTTCTTAGTGTTAAGTCTTTGTTGACTGCTCTTCATGTTACTATCACTGTTACTATCTATGTGTCTTATTTAGTGTCTCTGATTCATTACTTCAGCAGTTCCCTTGCTTTATAATATGAATAAAGTTTTCCACGCACTTTCTACGTTTTAGGGCGGTTTGTTCATTCAGTACATTAGCGGGGTTGATGTATACATGTGAATACACCTCCAGTCCCTCAAGGATTTTCGTGATTGCTGTCTTTTGCGTAATACGGAGGATTTCTAGTCGTTCGTTCACGAGTTTTACGTCTTGTTTTTCTGTTTAGCTCAGCAAATCAAGATCGGTTGAACCTTTGAAATTAAAGTTTAAAATCCACGTAGGCATCGCGTCAGTATTACCATAAAATCGATACATCTTGAGTCGACTCCTTCTTGCCTGTAATTCGACACCTGGCACCTACGTTTGCTCACTGGAAAGCGTCTCCAATATAGGCCTACTGAGCGCTATCCGATTAAATCAGCGGCGTTTCATGTTTGTGCATATAAGCGGGCAAAAATCAAAACGAGTACGCGCCGGAGGCGCAGCAAATTTTCGACGGCGTTGGTCGGCGTTAATTAACGCGACCTAGTTCCGCTGCCGCCGGCGTCGCCGCCGCAAACAGTTTGCGCTGCTCAAACACGCAGCCAATTACGGCTATTACAAGTACCGTGTTCACGCCCCGGCCAGCGCCGGCGTCGGTGACGTCACGTGGGCGCGACTCGGGTGCTGCCGCGCCGCGCAGCGCCACAGGTCGGCGAACCTTCTGTTGTTACTGCGCGACGCGCGACGCGCCACGTGCTTCCTTAACTAACAGCGAAGGAGCAGTCGGCGTTCCAGTGTTTGCCATACGGTGCATGCGTAGAAGTGTCGCTTACTCTAGGTGAGGTACTGCTTACGAAGTACTGCTTACACTAGGTGAGTGTAACAGCAGCAGCGAAAACAGTTGAATGTCATTTCTGACATACCCTAGCACCGAAAACAGTTGAATGACATTTCTTACATACAAAACATCTACATCGGCTAGTTTGGAGAAGAAGACAAAAATGTGTTTTGAAACGAAACATTTGGTCTCATAAGAGTTACATTTTTACATCGGGAAACTAAACATCGGAGAAAATATTCTACAATAGCGAAATCAAACGAATCGTTTCTTATTTATTTATTGTCATCGTTAGTGAGAGCCAGAAAATATTTTGCACAACAAAGTTCAATATGCAGAAACTTGGAATTTTACGTATTATTGCGAAATAAGAGGCTTTTAACAAATATCTGTATTATGCAATATTTATTTAAGAATTAATGTTTATAGAGGCTGTTAAAAAATTGTGTCGCGCATTAATCATGTGTTCGCTATACAGTGGTTAGACAACCACAGCACGCATAACTGCAACGGATGTGTGGAATGCATCTAGTCCTCTTTTAAGTTATGACAGCTCTCATTTTCTATAAGGATTGTCAGTACATACTGAGAACTTGTGAATATTGTGTGCGGTGTATTTCATAATATTCTTGATACCTATTTCTATAAGAAATAGGACCACTTCTGTAGTTCATGTAGTTCACTGGTCACTAGCAGGAATGCAACGGGCATTCGTCATACAAATTGGAATTACACCTTCGGGTTGCCTACACACAGGAACATGGTAACATGCAGTACGATAATGTAGCCTATTATCAGTCAAAAGTCACACTGTCTGTCCCTCCCTCTCCCATCCCCGTCAAGCAATGATACCTCCTTGGACGCATATCAATCAAACAGCTTCTAGCCCAACACACATTTATCTCTCCCAGTCACAACACAATATTTCAACCCAATAAAAATTAAACTGCTAATTACTATGTAACCCAGAGCATCGATATCGTTTTCGTAGTTCGATCTCTGTACCCCACATGGCGTTAGAAACTGATGTGGTTCGATCTCTGCACCAAAGTAATTTAACAATTTAAAAAAAATAGACTGTGTTATTTGTAAAAATATATCAAGATTTCTTTTATGACAGTAAAACACACACACGCACACACTGACGCGTATGCTCACGCAATTACTGAAATTTGGTTTTAAGTAGAAAAGGAAATTAATCACCGGAAAGAAAACTTTTACAACTAAATAGAGAAGAAGGCCATTGTTGTCGGTGGATTCATTTTTGTTAGTTGCCATACTGAGTTCTACAAACATGAAGTAAAATTTAGAGAAGATTGCATCCTTTAATACCACTAACAATTTTGCGGGACCGATACCTGTTATTTACGTACGAAATGGAATAATAGCTAGCAAACTGTAGCCGCGGTTGCATTCAAGTTTCCAAAACGCTTCGAGATGATCGGCCGTTTATCTCAGGCACGCTGTAGCAAGTTGCGAATGAATAAATGGCATAATACTATCTGTATTCAACCATTGCGTCTCCACACAACGATCTGTTAAGTTCGTATTTACTGAATAGGGCAGTAATGATGCCGACCGGTGTTAGCAGTTGTACAGGGTTATTACAAATGATCGAAGCGATTTCACAGCTCTATAATAACTTTATTATTTGAGATATTTTCACAATGCTTTGCACACACATACAAAAACTCAAAAAGTTTTTTTAGGCATTCACAATGTTCGATATGTGCCCCTTTAGTGATTCGGCAGACATCAAGCCGATAATCAAGTTCCTCCCTCACTCGGTGCAGCATGTCCCCATCAATGAGTTCGAAAGCATCGTTGATACGAGCTCGCAGTTCTGGCACGTTTCTTGGTAGAGGAGGTTTAAACACTGAATCTTTCACATAACCCCACAGAAAGAAATCGCATGGGTTTAAGTCGGGAGAGCGTGGAGGCCATGACATGAATTGCTGATCATGATCTCCACCACGACCGATCCATCGGTTTTCCAATCTCCTGTTTAAGAAATGCCGAACATCGTGATGGAAGTGCGGTGGAGCACCAGCCTGTTGTAAGATGAAGACGGCGCTGTCGGTCTCCAGTTGTGACATGAGCCAATTTTCCAGCATGTCCAGATACACGTGTCCTGTAACGTTTTTTTTCGCAGAAGAAAAAGGGGCCGTAAATTTTAAACCGTGAGATTGCACAAAACACGTTAACTTTTAGTGAATTGCGAATTTGCTGCACGAATGCGTGAGGACTCTCTACCGCCCAGATTCACACATTGTGTCTGTTCACTTCACCACTAAGAAAAAACACTGAAAACAAGTTTCGCACTGAACGCATCCTCTTCCATGAGCTGTTGCAACCGCGCCGAAAATTCAAAGCATTTCACTTTGTCATCGGGTGTCAGGACTTGTAGCAGTTGTAAACGGTAAGGCTTCTGCTTTAGCCTTTTCCCTAAGATTTTCCAAACCGTCGGCTGTGGTACGTTTAGCTCCCTGCTTGCTTTATTAGACGACCGCGGGCTACGCGTGAAACTTGCTCGCACGCGTTCAACCATTTCTTCGCTCACTGCAGGCCGACCCGTTGATTTCCCCTTACAGAGGCATCCAGGAGCTTTAATCTGCGCATACCATCGCCGAATGGAGTTAGCAGTTGGTGGATCTTTGTTGAACTTCGCCTTGAAGTGTCGTTGCACTGTTATGACTGACTGATGTGAGTGCATTTCAAGCACAACATACGCTTTCTCGGCTCCTGTCGCCATTTTGTCTCACAGCGCTCTCGAGCGCTCTGGCGGCAGAAACATGAAGTGCGGCTTCAGCCGAACAAAACTTTATGAGTTTTTCTACGTATCTGTAGTGTGTCGTGACCATACGTCAATGAATGGAGCTACAGTGAATTTATGAAATCGCTTCAATCATTTGTAATAGGCCTGTAGTTTCACATGGTGACTTCAGTTATGCATTTTATGGAAAGAACGACCATGAGAGCAGTTTTTTTTATTTTTTATTGGTTGTGGCAGTGATGTTTTTCACATGGTCTGCCTCATGTGCCATGATGTCCATAGGGTTTTGCAAATGTTAATCCACGTTTCAGATACGATGACGACACCTTCAGAGTGCTGAAACTGGTCATCTAGTAAACGATACTGAAGCGATCATGGCTTTTCAATTATTTTAAAAAAAGAGTGATCGCCCCACTACACACCATGTGTTCGCTGCAAAATAGTATGTCTTCTGAGTACAGTTAAAAATGACACGTTGTCGACAGTACAGTTTTTCATACAAGATTGAAATTTATTTGTACACAATAGACTGCCGTTTCAGTACATTTACATAAACGTCAATTAATAAAATACTTACATATACACATACATAAGCAAGTAAAACAGTACATCAGTTATATAAACCTAAGTGCAGTAAATCGTAATACATTGGATATATCGTAGAATGACAAAGATTTTACATAAACTGCTATGTTCCATAGATTTTTGTTGTTTCATTATAGTCTCTTTCTGTTGTTGATTTCTGTACATTTCGATGTTTTCGATTTTTCTGCAGCTTTATGTAGACTTGTACTCATGGGGTAGAGTTAAAAAGTTTTGGTGATCTCTTGAATTGGTTGTAGGTGTGGAGCCGGATAATTTCAACGATATGAATTTATACAGTGCTAAGTAGACTCATTGTTCTGTTGGTGGATGGGATTATAAAGGTTTCTTGTTCTGTTAACGTTTGCTGGTTGTTGCTGTGGAGCAGTAGAATTTCGTCGATATGAATTGATATAATGCTATGAAGACTCGATGTTCTGCTGGTGGATGGAATTGCAAATCTCAATGACCCCAGACGTGGGCATGTCGTTAAGGCGCGGGATGCGTCCCGCCCACTACTGATGGATTGTTTACATCTGCGTTTTTCCAACACGTGACCAGCTCAGCTGTCAGCTTACTGTGCCATCTGACTCTCGTGGCAGCCTTGACGAGAAACGAATAGCTGCAGTGTCGCCAACTCGTTCGTCAGCGTCCGAGATTGTTTCTGGAGAAGATAAAATAGCAGTATCAGTTGTTTGATAGTTGTTGCAAAATGCCAAGCTGCAAATACTGTACTTGCTTTTAACATTTTAAATAACATGGTTCTTCTATAGGGAAACAGCGATATGTAATTATTGTAAATGAATTACTAGCAGTCTTGATCGCTTAACTTTTTTGATCGTGTTCCACCAGCCACAAACAAGAGGATTGTCATGCGCCACCGTCTCCGGGAGACATTCATGGTCCGAAGATGATCTCATAAAAAACTCGAAACCGGTCGCCATTAAAAAAGTTAAGCGATCAATACCTTCTAATTTATTTACTGTACTTGCTGACTGAATGTTTATCTGTGTAAATCACACTCTAAGTTAGCTTAATGGAGCACTATTCATAAGTTTGTGTAAACTTGTGTGGTTCATTTTTCTAAAGCTTGTAAGGCATATGTCGGTGACTAGTTAGATAACATTGCACGAACCAAAGTTTGTTTGTTCATTACCTTAGTTGTTCATTGTTTACAATTCATATATTACACTAACCTAATATATACAGTGCACACAAGACTGTCTAGTTAAGTGCTCATTTAGTCAGTCGCTCACGATAACAGTGTTGTATTTGAAACACGCACCCAGCACCTGACGCTAGTAGTTGGTGTCTATATCACTCCACAGAGTTGTTGGCGGCAGAATTTACCGGCGACCGTTTGTTGAAGCACTACGTTTGCATGCGTTCGAGTGTTTATTATTGGTGTCTGTGTTTTGTAGCCTCCCGGCGAAACCAGAATACTGTGTTTACTGTTTCGTCATTTGCCTCCTCGCGTCACAGCTTGCTGAAGATGAGTACCGCACTGTTTACACTTGCGTTGCTTTTTTCACTTCGGGAGTAAATCGTCACTCCGAAGGTGCCTTTTCCACGGCTATTTAGTCCGTGTAATTTTACTTACACATTTGCTTTGCAAAGAATTTACTTCGTGTCGTGAAACTTTGCCATTTACAATTTTACAAAACTTGCAATTTGTATGCTCTCTTTTTGATACATTCATGTTCTCACATGTGTGACACAAGCCTAACTTTACAAGAAGGAAATTTAAGTGACCGAGAGTAAGCAAAACGCGAATGACGCAGACTGTCATGGCATCCACTCAAATCCTAATCGCGATTTCATGCTTCACGTAAATAACGCGTGGCTCATCCATACTTAGGTACCATGACATACATACACATACGAGAAAAATGCAATAAATATACAAAGAGAAATATAGTGACTTCTAATTTATAATACAAATCATAAAAGTATATAAATGGGAAAAAAGTAATACACTTTAAGTCCTGAACGTAACACTACCTTGTTAGCTTCTAAAGCTAATGACGAAATTCTGTGAGTACTGTGCACTGTCATATAAACATGCTCGTATTTGTAATCTGCATTTTTCAATGGTCTTTGATTGTTTTCGTGTACAGCATCTCGTTTTTGTACACTGAAAGAATTCCCTGTGTTTGACATGTACTGGGTTTGTTCAAAATTCTTTCATCTCGTAAAAATGAAAGACTTACATCCAGATTAATGCTCATAACATGAATAAACTCCTTTATTATGAAATCCCATATTAAAGATTTTTCAGCTTTCTGCTGATGAGACACTTCGTCAAAATGGCATAACTGTCGTGGATTGGCAAGAGAGCCAACCCACTATGAGAGGAAGCCGAAAGGCACGCGTTTTAGCTCACGGAGGCTGGCGTGAGGTCTGCAACAGGTCAAGGAAATGAGACTAGCAAAAAAGGACGTAGCTGTGGAATACTTAACTTGATTCCATAAATGGTGAACATCGCTCTTCACGGTACATGTTTTTACAGCATCAATAGTAACTGGTAATGGCGCCTTGCTAGGTCGTAGCAAATGACGTAGCTGAAGGCTATGCTAACTATCGTCTCGGCAAATGAGAGCGTATTTTGTCAGTGAACCATCGCTAGCAAAGTTCGCTGTACAACTGGGGCGAGTGCTAGGAAGTCTCTCTAGACCTGCCTTGTGGCGGCGCTCGGTCTGCAATCACTGATAGTGGCGACACGCGGGTCCGACGTATACTAACGGACCGCGGCCGATTTAAAGGCTACCACCTAGCAAGTGTGGTGTCTGGCGGTGACACCACAATAACCATACAGTCTTTTACACGTGACAAATAATACTATATTTTCAATTTCTGATATCACGAAATAGTAGCCTGTAAGATAAAACAAACAAAATAAAATACACACATACGCGCATGACAAAATAATTATACTAGTTTTTCAAAACGCGTAACCATGTATCTTTACTGGACATATCTTTTCAGATATATAATGATGGTGTTTGGTATTTCACCTACTACAGCGTTTACTGATGCCTGAACTTGCTCTTCATAACATTCTGTAATCGACGCTGAATTGTTCCATACCTCATCTCTTTTACTATTTCCTTGATTATAATGAATCTTGTTCGTCATAACATTATTCATTTCGCCCCCATTCCATTCCGCGGCCGATATCCGGGAGCAGGATAGGACTACTTTTGGTTTGACGCCTGATTTTGATATTGAGGTTGCTGATGGGTAATCTCAACTACACAGGGTGAAGCGAAATTCGTGCACTCTGGGTTCGCAGCGCGACTTTTCACATGCCAGCGATAAAAAAATGTCTGTCACAAAATTTCGTCTGGTGAGTACATCCGGCAGAAAAAGGACGTTTTAGAGTGGCAATCTGGCAACACTGCAACTACCTCTAGTTGTAGATATCAGCCGTGCTGTGCATATGGCGCAGTGGCTAGAGTTTTGGGTTAGTTTTGGGTTATCATGCTGTAGGTCGAGTGTTCAATGCTGGGTTGGGGTGCGTTTTTTTTATTGGCTAATTTTATTCTGTCATTTCATATAGTAATATATACTGTTCCTTATGTCACATGTATCCCAAATTTACAACATTTTGTAACGCTGAACACAACAAATATGTGGTTAGACGAATGGGAAATACACTGCTGAAACAATTAATGGGAGCAAGGTGATAACACGTACGAATAGTAACCCCGTTTGGACATTATTCACAAAGCACGTTGCTAGTACTACTGGTAACGTAAGGCCCTAACGAAATGTAATGGACCTGAGTGAAGCAGCCGGCCAGTGTGGCTGAGCGGTTCTAGGCGCTTCAGTCTGAAACCGCGCGACCATTAGGGACGCAGGTTCGAATCCTGCCTCGAGCATGGATGTGTGTGTTGTCCTTAGGTTAGTTATATTTCAGTAGTTCTAAGTTCTAGTGGACTGATGACCCCAGATGTTAAGTCACATAGTGCTCAGAGACATTTGAACCGTTTTTGAATGAGGCAAGAAAAATAGTTGGTACTAATCTATGTGACCATTAGAGGAGGATACAAAGAAAACAAGTTTCGCTTCTAGTAGAGGAAGTGGTGCGAATAAATTTGAGCCCACGACGTGGAAAGGCCATCTTTCGAAGCTGACCAACCTTCCATTTCTACGATAGTCGTATGTATGTGCAAATGTTTACCAGAGGTCACGCTGCAATCGCTGCTAACGATTAAGGTGCCAGATACCATATCACTTCAAGTATATTTACCAAATAGAAAACATACGCTTGAACCCAGGATCGAACCCTCAACCTCCTGCGTGCTAATCCAAAACTCTATCCACCGCACCAACCGTGAAGCACAACCATGTGCTGACAGATGTAGTTGTGGTTACAGTGTTGCAAGCCTGCCACTCTTTAACGTCCTTTTCCTGCATGACATTTTTTTATCGCTGGCATATGAGGAGTCGCGCTGCGAAGCCCGAGTGCGCGGATTTCGCTTCACCCTGTGTGTATTGCTTGGTTATTATATCTGGTTTGATGCTGCTGTTCTTGCCAGACGGTAGGCTGCTGGCGGTGGCCCCTGAAAATTAGGCTGCCAGTGACTCCCGTTTTGGATTTTGTTTCGCCCCAAGTACCACTGATTTCGTAAGTGTCTGTTATTCCGACATACGGGGTGATACCGGGGTTATTGTTTTCATCTCGACGCACAAATCCGGAACCGTTCTGGTTTTGTGCGTGCGGACTGTCATTCCTTGCTCGCCAGTAGGCGTGGCATTGTCGCCGCTTCGAACGTGATTGCTACCATGGTTGTGGTTTGCGCTATGTTGTGCGCCGTCACTGCGGTTGCCGCCCATACTTTTCACGTCTCCTTCAATTGAATCAAGCGAATCCACCAAAGATAAAAACTTTTCCAAAGTGTCTTCGGACACATGTATTGACTTTTTTCTCGAATACTGATTTGCAATTTACCTTCTAAAAGTCCTAGCAGATCTTTGTCTGATATGGGATTGTCCAAATGCCATGCCTTTCCAATGTACTTTTCAAAATATTTCCGAAGACTTCCTCGCTTGGCATTGTAAGTCTCCGGGGTGAATACTTGACGACTTAGACGGGCTTGAATATGCGTTGACCAATATTTGTTTAAGGATGCCTGTTCTAACAGTTCACACGTCGAATAGGATTCTGCCGTTTTCCGGATCCATAACGTGGATTCGTCCTCACGTGCGAGGCGACAAACTGAATTTTCTGTCGTTCGTTCCACGGTTTTGGCAACATGCCCTTAAAATTGCGTATAAAGATCACCGGATGTGGAAACCTGAAAATGCCTGTGATTATAAACGCTTTCTTCCATAAATAATGGAGAAGTGTTATGAGTGGAACAGGGAATTGTATCTATGCTTTATAGATCTAGAAAAGGCATATGACCGGGTTCCTAGGAGGAAGTTATTGTCTGTTCTACAAGATTATGGAATAGGAGGCAAACTTTTGCAAGCAATTAAAGATCTTTACATGGATAGTCAGGCAGCAGTTAGAGTTGACGGTAAATTGAGTTCATAGTTCAGAGTAGTTTCAGGGGTAAGACAAGGCTGCAACCTGTCTCCACTGTTGTTCATATTATTTATGGATCATATGTTGAAAACAATAGGCTCGCTGGGTGAGATTAAGATATGTGAACACAAAATAAGCAGTCTTGCATATGCGGATGACTTAGTTGTGATGGCAGATTCTATCGAAAGTTTGCAAAGTAATATTTCAGAGCTAGATCAGAAATGTAAGGACTATGGTATGAAGATTAGCATCTCCAAAACGAAAGTAATGTCAGTGGGAAAGAAATATAAACGGATTGAGTGCCAAATAGGAGGAACAAAGTTAGAACAGGTGGACGGTTTCAAGTACTTAGGATGCATATTCTCACAGGATGGCAACATAGTGAAAGAACTGGAAGCGAGGTGTAGCAAAGCTAATGCAGTGAGCGCTCAGCTACGATCTACTCTCTTCTGCGAGAAGGAAATCAGTACCAAGACTAAGTTATCTGTGCACCGTTCAATCTTTCGACCAACTTTGTTGTATGGGAGCGGAAGCTGGGTGGATTCAGGTTACCTTATCAACAAGGTTGAGGTTACGGATATGAAAGTAGCTAGGATGATTGCAGGTACTAGTAGATGGGAACAATGGCAGGAGGGTGTCCACAGTGAGGAAGTCAAAGAAAAACTGGGAATGAACTCTATAGATGTAGCAGTCAGGGCGAACAGGCTTAGATGGTGGGGTCATGTTACACGCATGGGAGAAGCAAGGTTACCCAAGAGACTCATGGATTCAGCAGTAGAGGGTAGGAGGAGTCGGGGCAGACCGAGGAGAAGGTACCTGGATTCGGTTAAGAATGATTTTGAAGTAATAGGTTTAACATCAGAAGAGGCACCAAATGTTAGCACTGAATAGGGGATCATGGAGGAATTTTATAAGGGGGGCTATGCTCAAGACTGAACGCTGAAAGGCATAATCAGTCTTAAATGATGATGATGATGATGATCTTCCATAAACACGGCTGCTGAAGTCTGTGTTGCGCTCGCAGAATAGTAGCTGCACCCTGCACCTGTACTGTAAGACCCTGTTTAATGTTGCACTTCCGGGTTGTGCGTCGTTGCATTCCCGTAAGTTTACGGCATGTGCCTGGGCGTGTGTATTGTGTCACGCGATGTGTTAACGATACTTTCGAACTGTTGATTGGGGTCGGTTACTCCTGTTATAATTTTCCGCATTTCGCCAAGTTCTGTGTAAACAGTAACGTCGTCAGTTCCTGGCTCGGACACAACTTCGGCGCTTACGGCTTGCAGTGCAGCACGTATTTCTGGTCCGACCTTTTTGGTTACATCGGTACCTTTTATAGAAAACCTTTCCTGAAATACTTTATCATATTTTTCTCCCTCAGCAGTTATCCCTTGTGTCACATTCTGACCCTGCTCAAGAGACAACTTATTTACTTCGTTAGTGAGGTTACACACTTTAGTCTCCATTTCAGATTGCTTGTGTCTCACTTTTATTATATCTTCTGATAATTTACACACGTTACCAGGTCTCTCGCGGTTATGGCTTAGTCAAATTTCAAATTTCTATTTTGACTTCGTTCAGTGTCCTGGTGATCCGTGTATTTATATCTTCAACTACGGAATCGAACTTCGTAACTAATCGTATGCACTGACGATTGGCGACTGGCGATATTTTGCTGTTTTAAATGTTCAGATTGTTGTTTGAATTTATTTATCTTCGATGCTTTCGGATTGTTGTCTGATTTTGTTTTTACTGTTTTCGAATTGTTGTTTATTTTCGATTCTGTCTGATAGGTCTTTGACAGCTAGCGTGACACTCGCAGTAATTTGCTCAATCAAATAGTCTAATAGCGAAACTGACTGTACTGCCAGCTTGACCAGTTCGAAAATTTGTGATTGTGCATCCACTACCTCAAACATGGCATTTACGTTATCTGCTCCAGATTCTGGTACTCTTGTATCAGAATCTGCCATTCGTTCAGTTGGCTCGACAACATTGCCGCCAGTATTGTTATGTTTTCGCTGATTTGAATCCGTGCTTTCAGGCATTCTAATATTTGTCACAATCTCACAATAAATCACAGAAGTTAAAATTATTTGCACAAATCTCAGTAATTACACCCGTATAAGAACGAAAATGAATTACATAAAAATTGCAGAAAAATGTTTTATAATTACGAAAGACTAGATGGATGCCTAATTACAGAGACAACAGAATGGCTGTCTATCTAGCTGACGCGCTGTGCAAGAGAAGCCATATTGGCAAATTCTGATACAACAATGCCTTATAAGAAAATGTAGCACAAAAACGATATCGGAAATAGTTCTTTACAAATCTCGTATTTAGTGAGCCACACATTCAATACGCGAATCATGATAGAAGTGGCCGAAATGCAAAGACGGGCCAGAAATGCTGGCGTACCTTACCCTTTTTACCACAGTGTATGTGACGACGGGAATGGCTTTCTGTTTCCTTAGATATGCGCCAGTTAACATTCAATGTCTCTCCGTACGCGGTATCTCCAGATTTGTAGTCAGTTCGTCCTCCCACAGACTGGACACATGGGAAAGAGAACAGACATATGGAATTTATGTTTGACGATTTTTTTCTTCGAGCCGCATGCTGGGTGCCAAAATGACGCGTGTGCTCACGCAAGATTACTAAAGTTTGGTTTTAAGTAAAAATTGAAATTAATCACTGGAAATAAACTGTTAAGATTAACTGGAGCTGACAGCCATTGTTGATGGTAGAAGCATTTTTGTTAGTGGCCAAATTGACTTCTATGACAATGCTGCTAAATTTGGAGGAGATTACATGTCTTAATACCACCATCAGTTTTACGGGGCCGGTATCTGTTATTTACGGGAGAAATAGAACCATAGCTTAGAGAATGTGGCCAGATTATTTAAGGTTCCGCGCTTCAACCCGAGTGTGCAAAACGGTTAGTGATGATCGGCAGTTTATCTCAGGGACGCTGTAGCAAGTTTCAAACCAATAAATGGCAGAATACTGATAGTATTAGACCACTGCATCTCCACCCCACAATCCGTTAAGCTCGCATTGGTCGTTGCATCAGATTTGTCTACACAAAAAGAAAGGTTAGTAACCGATACGCAAGGAAGGCCCGTATACTATGTCTTATCAGTACAAAGACTTAACATAGAAGAGAGAGAGAGAGCTACGAGCAGGATCTTTCTAAAACAAAGTAAAGTATTGCAATCCATCGCAGTCAGCCACACTTTCACAAAGTTAATGTCAATAAGATATTCATATATGAAGTTATTTACAGCAAAAAAAAAAACATAGGTGCACCATTTTGTACTTTCGGTAGTTTTTGCGACGTTAAATTTACGTACGTGTATGTAACGCTTCAGTACACACACACACACACACACACACACGAGCACCCTACTTACCGCCTCTCAAAACCCAAGACCGATTGCGGGGGAAGAGCATGAGTCAGAAGGTGAAATGCATGTTGCACTACTGCAAGTCTTAACGACCAGCAATGTCTTTGGACAAGTTCCAACTGAGCTGCGGATGGAAGTTTCCTCTTTTGCACCGAAATTTGAACAACACTTTAAATAAACAAAAATCGTCTGTATTGTTTGTTACAAGCTGAGTTTGTCTAAAACCTGTACACCATCTGCCGGAAAAAATTGAAATTCTTGGTGAGGTTCTATGAGACCACACTGCTGAGGTCATCGGTCATTAGGCTTACACACTAATTAAACTAACTTAAACTAACTTACTCCAAGGACAGCACACACGCCCATGCCCGAGGAAGGACTCGAACCTCGGCCTCAGACCGTACGGTTACCCCGCGCGGCTCATCTGCCAGAGTGTGATGATCAAGCTGCAGCACATGAAACGATCGGGGCCTCCCTCCATGGTCCTGGAAACTGCACTGTGTTCGGCACAGCACATGTGTACACCCTGAACAACACTCGAGTCCTGAGTCCGATGGCCAGAGCACTGCACATGTAAGGAGCGAGCCTCGCTGGTGCTGAAATCCGTACAATGTCGGAAGCATTGCTTACGTCGTATGTGTATCACTTTGTAAGTAGGCTGTTTATATTTTCTTATTGGCAACGTTACATAGCGCTCTGTATGAAAATCACTGGCTGTGCTGTGTGCAGTCTGTGGCTAGTTAGCATTGTTCCCCCAGTTCTGATGAAATTCCGGTCTGTCGTTATGATTATACCGTCTGTTGCCATGTCGGTAGTTCCTGTAGTTTCTTGTCTGTCGGTCATGTGGTGGAGAATTTCTCCCGGAATCGTAACTGCGCGGTGAACTGTTGCGTCTGAAGTTATTAGTAGTATTGTTAAGACATATCACATCGTCTTGGGTGTACGTCGTGAACTCTTTCCCATATTTTTCTGCAGTTAGCATCTAGTACGTTAAGTGTACCACACTAACAATCAAATGTAGTTATTCTACAAATGGCTTTTCTGTTGCAAGGTACATGATATCAAAACCACCAACTTTAGATACATGTAACCATTTTTCTATGTGGATCGTCGTAAAATCTTTCCCATATTTTTCTGCAGTTAGCATCTAGTACGTTAAGTGTACCACACTAACAATCAAATGTAGTTATTCTACAAATGGCTTTTCTGTTGCAAGGTACATGATATCAAAACCACCAACTTTAGATACATGTAACCATTTTTCTATGTGGATCGTCGTGAAATCTTTCCAATATTTTTCTGCAGTTAGCATCTAGTACGTTAAGTGTACCACACCAACAATCAAATGTAGTTATTCTACAAATGGCTTTTCTGTTGCAAGGTACATGATATCAAAACCACCAACTTTAGATACATGTAACCATTTTTCTATGTGGATCGTCGTGAAATCTTTCCCATATTTTTCTGCAGTTAGCATCTAGTACGTTACGTGTACCACACTAACAATCAAATGTAGTTATTCTACAAATGGCTTTTCTGTTGCAAGGTACATGATATCAAAACCACCAACTTTAAATAAGTGTAACCATTTTTCTATGTGGATCCAAACGGGAGTGGAGGTTGCAGGCTTTCCAATAAAATAATGAAATGAGTGTAGTGGCCCTCCACTACGTACCCTCCGACTCAACGTTGCAATATTAAAAGTTTTGGCTGGTTTCGTTGTCTAGGGGCTGGGATACGTAGTTGCCGCATTACAAGCCAAATACTGCTGAGTCTACAGTATACGATAAGAATACAGACATGAATCGAATGGTCGAAGGTTTCTGTCTTTCGGCAATTGTGAATTTTGAATGTAACATATAAGTTTATAACTGAAAAATAAAATCAGCAGGTACTATCTTAAGGGGCTGCGGAAAGGCTCAAAATCATGAAAAGTTCAATTTTTACTTTTTTGCGTTTTCTGAATCTCAGGGACGCTCACGCAAGATTACTAAACTTTTAATAGATATATAATTTATTCAATTCCGAAGACTACAACAATTTTTTAATTTTTTTTGAAATGTGTTCTACATGGGCGTGACCCACTGTGGCGCTGTTAAACTGCTGTCAAATGGTGTTATTATTAACGTCCGTGTTCATCAGGTACATTTTAGTGATGTGAGATAAAGTATGTGTTGTGGCTAACCTATTTTCAGAGACTTATCAGCACCTGAACTGTTGAAAAAGTGTATTCACGGAAAAACTCAAACCCCCAATGAAAGTGTAAATAGTGTTATATGGTCGAGAATCCCCAAGACTGTATTCGTTGAAATAGAAACACTTCACTTTGGTGTGTATGATGCTGTTGCGACTTTCCATGATGGCAACATTGTAAGGTGCAAGGTATTTAGAAATATGGGAATGAAGATAGGTTCTAACATGGTACGAGCGATGCTTGCTTTAGACAAGGAATGCTTTCGGGCTGCAGACAGGGCTGTAAAGAGTCTAGAAATACAAGCAAGAGTAAACAGGAGGAGGAACAAGAGGAAGCTGGAGGAGGAGTTTGCAGAGGATGAAGGTAATCCATCCTATGGACCTGGAATGCACTAAAAAGTTAATCCAATCTTTGTCGCTCGATTCTCAAAACTTTTATTTTCTCATACTAATTACATGTTTTCTAAGGATCTTCCAAACATATTTGTTTATACTTTCAGTAAATGTTACACAGTACCTTCTGCATAATTTAACACAGCCTTTTTCCCAAAAACTGTATATTTTTGAATATATAAATAAAAAAATTGCAAAAAAATGTTGTGAATTTTCATTACAGTTGAAAAAAATCATCTTTAATAACTGAACTAAAATTATGTAAAATCCCTGTGTTAAGTTGTAGCCCATATTCCAATAAAGAATCTGTAAAAAGTTCAACTTCCTACCTCAAATACTTTGTGAGGAAAGATGTAATTTATAAGCGTTATTTTAACATTGCAAGTATAGGGCGTTCCGGAGCCCCTTAACGACTTTAAATGATGAGTACGATAGTAGAAGTACTTTTGAGAATGCGGTATATTTCTGCAACACACTTATTGGTGTCGATGGTCCAGCAATTAAGTAAAATATAAGTTGAATAACAGGGAAACAATATCTTCCCGCAGCACGTAATTAGTTATTAACAACAATACAGCTCGCGAGATATTCACTTCTAAACGCACACTTCGTCTTCACTACAGAAGCCACGGAAATCACACAACAGCACACGTCGGCACTCCGAAGTATTTCTATCTCTCGTGATTACGCGCAAACTGCTCCACTGCAAGTCTTTCCTGCAACTGTGCGTCCGCCGCGCCTGCCAGAACTTTCCGTGCCCTGCCCCGTCCGGTCCAGCACTCCCCCTGCCCAGTGCCGTACTCCCCGGACTAACGCCGTGTCCTCTCCGGAAACTCGCTTCCATCCAGTCTCCCCATTCACGAGCGCTGTGATTGGCTAGAGCGCTCGCGCAATTCTCCATGCCAACGCACAGGCACACAAACATAATGAAGCATATTCGAAATACTGGATTTACATTTAAATACTTGAAATTAAATAAATATTCCTACTGCTGGACCATAAACACTCTCTAACACATTTTATGAAATACGTAAACAATTAGATAAACATATGTATCAAAAGGAAAGAAGCAAATGGTAGGCCAGGAGCCTAATGTCTCTGTGCTTTCAAAAACAAAGTACATAGTTAACCAATTTCTTCATGAATAATATACACTCCTGGAAATTGAAATAAGAACACCGTGAATTCAGTGTCCCAGGAAGGGGAAACTTTGTTGACACATTCCTGGGGTCAGATACATCACATGATCACACTGACAGAACCACAGGCACATAGACACAGGCAACAGAGCATGCACAATGTCGGCACTAGTACAGTGTATATCCACCTTTCGCAGCAATGCAGGCTGCTATTCTCCCATGGAGACGATCGTAGAGATGCTGGATGTAGTCCTGTGGAACAGCTTGCCATGCCATTTCCACCTGGCGCCTCAGTTGGACCAGCGTTCGTGCTGGACGTGCAGACCGCGTGAGACGACGCTTCATCCAGTCCCAAACATGCTCAATCGGGGACAGATCCGGAGATCTTGCTGGCCAGGGTAGTTGACTTACACCTTCTAGAGCACGTTGGGTGGCACGGGATTCATGCGGACGTGCATTGTCCTGTTGGAACAGCAAGTTCCCTTGCCGGTCTAGGAATGGTAGAACGATGGGTTCGATGACGGTTTGGATATACCGTGCACTATTCAGTGTCCCCTCGACGATCACCAGTGGTGTACGGCCAGTGTAGGAGATCGCTCCCCACACCATGATGCCGGGTGTTGGCCCTGTGTGCCTCGGTCGTATGCAGTCCTGATTGTGGCGCTCACCTGCACGGCGCCAAACACGCATACGACCATCATTGGCACCAAGGCAGAAGCGACTCTCATCGCTGAAGACGACACGTCTCCATTCGTCCCTCCATTCACGCCTGTCGCGACACCACCCCAGCTTCATGGAGACGGTTGCGAATGGTCCTCGCCGATACCCCAGGAGCAACAGTGTCCCTAATTTGCTGGGAAGTGGCGGTGCGGTCCCCTACGGCACTGCGTAGGATCCTACGGTCTTGGCGTGCATCCGTGCGTCGCTGCGCTCCGGTCCCAGGTCGACGGGCACGTGCACCTTCCGCCGACCACTGGCGACAACATCGATGTACTGTGGAGACCTCACGCCCCACGTGTTGAGCAATTCGGCGGTACGTCCACCCGGCCTCCCGCATGCCCACTATACGCCCTCGCTCAAAGTCCGTCAACTGCACATACGGTTCACGTCCACGCTGTCGCGGCATGCTACCAGTGTTAAAGACTGCGATGGAGCTCCGTATGCCACGGCAAACTGGCTGACACTGACGGCGGCGGTGCACAAATGCTGCGCAGCTAGCGCCATTCGACGGGCAACCCCGCGGTTCCTGGTGTGTCCGCTGTGCCGTGCGTGTGATCATTGCTTGTACAGCCCTCTCGCAGTGTCCGGAGCAAGTATGGTGGGTCTGACACACCGGTGTCAATGTGTTCTTTTTTCCATTTCCAGGAGTGTATATTGGATATAAACAAAGACATAGATGAGAAAATATATGTTTAAGCATACTGCTACCGTTTTGTCGTGTAACTGTGGAGTACTTATGGCCTGACGCGATCGATAGTAATCGGCCACTTTGACCTCCAATAACTCATGTACTATTCACGTTACGTGTCTGTAATTCTCACCAATTTAGGTTTACACTAATGTTTTTCTAACGAAACGGCGATCGACCAAATCGGATGAAACTTTTATTTTTTGGAAGTTCATTACTGGGTGTTACTTGTATAATTTACCGTCAGATTCTAAACTTTAAACTACTAAAGATATTGAAAATCTGATTACACCATCATAATCGTCGTACAAATAATAGTAATGTACATGTTTCTTTTTGAGGTATCATGATTAAACTGGCTACTATTAATTTCGTGTGAAATGTCTGTCATTAAGGTTTGACGAAGTCCACCATCTTTGGTACTCCCGGCATAGATATCTCCTTCATCGACACAGAACACTGTCCTCGTCACAGCGGAATACCCAGCCACGCTGCTGGACCATGCACTGGGGCTACCCCCCTTGTCCGGCTAACGTTCTCCACGACGTGTTTGCTGCCGGGCCCCGGCTTTGACGAGCGACCTATACGGCCGCCCCAATTCCGAACATATAATATTTCCAGGGCGCCACAACTCGCTCGTTACTTCACAAGGCCTATAAAATGATTTTTCGTATTTCTTAAGTAGAGAACATTGTTGGATCCAATGTATTATGTAACTTTCTATTACCTGTTGCAGTAAATGTTGATATCTATTCCCCAGTCGTACCCAAATTTTTCAGTATACTGATTTTGAAGTGATCTGTAAGCCTTGCTTGCATACCTGGAGTGACGTTCTCTTTCCAATAGCAGTTTTCATCCTTCCTTTGCGACAGTTATTTTTCCGTAGCATTCCTGCTTTCATGTTTTCGGTGTTGACCTCATCATTTCCAGTTTTCTCTTGTGAACAACTGCACCAAAAAGAGTAATTCTCGCCGGCCGCGGTGGTCTAGCGGTTCTGGCGCTGCAGTCCGAACCGCGGGACTTCTACGGTCGCAGGTTCGAATCCTGCCTCGGGCATGGGTGTGTGTGATGTCCTTAGGTTAGTTAGGTTTAAGTAGTTCTAAGTTCTAGGGGACTTATGACCTAAGATGTTGAGTCCCATAGTGCTCAGAGCCATTGGAACCATTTTTTGAGTTATTCTTCTTCTGAAGACCTGAGGTGTAATATTATTTTCGGGAACCGGTCCTATTTTTGCAACATCTATGGATGATGTTATTGTAGAAAACAATGCCCTTGATTAAGAGAAATGTATTTCTACAACTTGACTATCTTTTGGAGTCTGTTTGAACAATATGCACAAATTTTATAAGAAAATATTTAAAAAGTATAGGGAGTCAACGTTGTTTACATCTTTTCTCATCCTAGACTGTCTTCAGGGATAACTTGTACATGAGCCTATATTAATGTATTCTTATTACCCTAGTGGACAAGTTACACAACAATGTTAGAAGGAACAGAGTAACTGTTCTGTTGGCTATCTCATAATTTAAACCACAATTGAAACCGAGCTCTGCAGAGCGCACTCTATTACTTTAACGGAAATTCCCTGTTCACTCACGAAATACATTGGCATTTAGTACACTTAGATATTTCTATAGCATCAAACACAACACCAGTTCTGTAGCTATAAATCGTAGTTTCCAGTCTTGTCATACTACATTCTTTAGGCAATATCTCGTAGATACATATAACAGCACTTAACAACATCGATAAGATTGTTACTATTATTTTTGTTCATTCCTGGGCTTATGATTTGACGTATACATTTTTATACGTATCTTTATTCTAGAATTGCAGCTTATCCACTTGAAATTTTCTATTTCTCTTACTTTTAATCACAGTTTGTATTTTGCCCACAGAAGCTACAGTTTCATTTATCGATAAAGGTGCAAAATCTTACGTTATTTCGAGGTACTAGTCATCTACGCAGAATGGCAGTAGTATTCCAAGTAGCTTATCCATTAGTGCAGCCTTTTAACATCAATCAATTCCACTTTATTTGGTGTAGTCACGGCATTTTTATGTTTGGTCGAAATGGTTTACAGTGCTATGTTGCCGACTTCTGCTAATTCTTTTCTTACTGACACATTCTCGTTCCTGTGTATAAGAAACAGGAGATTCGTCTTGCCGCCGTTTCGCGCAAAGATGGAGATTTAATACCACATAGATAACTATTACATTTACCACACGTTTCCACATTCTCGTTCCTGTGTATAAGAAACAGGAGATTCGTCTTGCCGCCGTTTCGCGCAAAGATGGAGATTTAATACCACATAGATAACTATTACATTTACCACACGTTTCCTTTCTTAACATTACAGACCATCCCTTCTCCAATTGACCTTGGTAGTCCACTAGAGCACAGCAACTCTCCCCCCATCCCATCCCTCTGGCACAAACAAGATAATCGTGTAGCCCAGCTTGAACACGACTTGTTAGAGATCTTGCTGACTAGGCAAATGTACACATCTTAGTACTGTCTCCTTGACGTTACCCGCAAGGGATCCCCGTCTCATCTTCCTCATGAGGAATAGAAAGATTTTAGCTACGACTTTAGGTCAGTAACTCGTGAAAAACACATGTAATTTCACTATATCGATATTCAATCTATGTAGCTAAAATACTCTGTATTTTCTACGTATTCAATTGCAGCCACTGATCTCAACTTTATTTATTTAGCTCAGCATGAATTAATTAATTTGGATATTCTACCATTACTGTCTATAAAATTAACTGAAACATTTAAACAAAGACATTAACAGAAATTTGTTGTTCACTCACGAAATACACTGAATAAAAACGATGATTTTTTTTGTTACAAGGCTGGTTAGGGAAAGCAAAGAGGAAGTCATATGTGAGGGAGAAGGTGGAGCTTGGTAGATAATGAAGAAAGAATCCTAGACCTTGCCTAGGATAAAACTTGATACTTCTTCTGATTTAATTTTTTTTGTGGGGTTCTAGGGCGCTCAACTACTAAGGTCATTAGCGCCCAGTCACAAATGTAAGTGCACATATAATCTGGTAAATCTCAAGTGGGGGGGGGGGGGGGGAGAGAGACACCACAAAGTTCTTACAAAGACGCAGATAAAATATTTAAAAGAGTTAAATGTCTTTGGACAAGTCCGTCAAAGTAATAAAACGAAGAACACGGGCAGCTGCTCGAGCGTCATCAGCTAAAATTTCCTGTAAGGTAGATGGCAGAGACAGGACAACACGAGATTGATTAAAACGGGGACACGACAATAAAACATGGCGCACTGTCAATGCATGACCACAAGGGCACTGCGGGGCGGAGTCACCGGATAGCAGGTAGAGGTGGCTAAACTGGCAATGCCCAATCCGCAACCTGGCCAAAATGACCTCCTCTCGCCGAAATGGTCGGGAGGAGGTTGTCCAAGCTGTTGAGAACGGTTTTATGGCCCGGAGCTTATTTTCTTGAAGTGACGACCAAGTATCCCACCATAATGACACAAACCTCGTACAAACAACCCCACTAATGTCAGACGGTGGAAACAAAGGGAGGCTGGCCGAGGCAGGAGGACTGCAGCCTTGGCCGCAGCATCAGCAGCCTCATTCCCAGGCACTCCTACACGGCCTGGAACCCACATAAAGCTAACAGGAGAGCTATCATCAGCAAAAGAATGGAGGGATTGCTGTATCCGTTACACCAAGGGATGGACTGGATAAAGAGCTCCAAGGCTCTGAAGAGCACTGAGTGAATCAGAGCAGAGTACATATGGAGTACGGCGGTGGCGGCCGACATACTGAACGGCCTGATGGAGAGCAAAAAGCTCAGCCGTGAAGCTGGAACACTGGTCGAGGAGCCGGTATTTCAAGGTGACGTCCCCGGCGACAAAGGCACAGCCGACACCATCGTCAGTTTTGGAGCCATCAGTGTAAATAAAGGTGTTACTGGCGAGTCGCGCACGAAGTTCGACGAACCGTGAGCAATACAAGGCTTCCGGAGTACCCTCCTTCGGGAGCGAGCTGAGGTCAAGACGAATGTGAATCGGACCCTGGAGCCAAGGTGGTGTCGGGCTCTCACCCTCTCTGAAGGTGATAGGGTGGGCAAAATCCAGTTGTCGAAGCAGGCGACGAAAGCGGACCCCAGGGGGCAGCAGGGCAGACACATACAAACCATACTGACGGTCGAGAGAATCGTCGAAGAAGGACTGATAAGAGGGGTGGTCGGGCATTGACAACAGCCTGCAGTCATACCGATAAAGCAGTACGTCGCGCCGGTAGGTCAATGGTAATTCGGTAGCTTCAGCATTAATGCTCTCGACGGGACTAGTATAGAATGCTCCGGTCGCAAGACATAACCCCCGATGATGGATGGAGTTGAGACGGCGTAAGAGGGATGGCCGAGCAGACGACTAGATGAGGCACCCATAATCCAGCTTTGATCAGACTACAGACCGATATAAGCGAAGCAGGACGGTGCGATCCGCTCCCCAAGATGAACCACCAGGGCATTAAGGGAACGTCTACAAATGGCAACCAAATAAGAGACATTCAGAGACCAACAAAGTTTCCTGTCCAATGTGAGCACTAAAAACTTCGTTGTCTCCACGAATGGGAGAACAACGGGACCGAGATGTAAGCATGGTGGAAGGAATGCTTTATACCGCCAAAAGTTGATGCAAACCATCTTCTCTTCGGAGAACCGGAAGCCATTAGCCACACTCCATGAGTATAGGCTGTCAAAACAACGCTGAAGACAGCGCTCCAGGAGGCATGTTCTCTGGGCCCTGCAGTAGATCGCGAAGTCATCGACGAAAAGAGAGCTGGAGACGTTAGGTGGAATGCAATCCATAATTGGATTGATCGCTATGGCAAAAAGGGCTACGCTGAAATCAGAGCCCTGAGGCACTCCGTTCTTCTGGAGGAAGACGTCGGACAATACGGAACCCACACGTACCCTAAACATTCGATCTGTTAAAAATACATCAATAAAAAGGGGCAGGCGACCACGTAGGCCCCAACAGGAGGATACGTCCTCTCCAACAGGTATCGTAAGCCTTCTCAAAATCGAAGAACACAGCTACCATTTGGCGCTTTCGCAAAAAGTTGTTCATTATGAATATCGACGAGGTCACAAGGTAGTCAACAACGGAGCAGCGTCGACGAAAGCCGCATTGAACATTGGTAAGTAGCCGTCGAGATTCAAGAATCCAAACCAACCGAACATTAACCATGCGCTCCATCACCTTACAGAGAAACGGGGCAGTAACTAGAAGGAAGGTGTCTATCCTTCCCAGGTTTGGGTATGGGAACAACGACTGCGTCACACCAACACATGGGGACCTGACCTTCGGTCCAGATGTGATTATAGGTATGAAGAAGAAACCATTTGCCTGCGAGAGGAAGGTGTGTCAGCATCTGAACGTGAATGGCATCTGGCCCCGGAGCAGAGGACCAGGACAGTGCAAGTGCACATTTGAGTTCTGGCTTGGTAAAGGGAGCATTATAATCTTCCAGATTCAGCGAGTGGAAGGAAAATCACCGAGCCTCTTCTGCCTCTTTTCTGGGAAGGAAGGCAGGGTGGTAACGGGTGGAGCTTGAAACCTCCGCGAAAAAGCGGCCGAAGGCGTTGAAGACATCCACAGGGTCCACAAGTACCTCATTACCTGAAGTCAGGCCATGTATCGAGGAGTGAGCGTTAATGCCCGACAGCCGGCCCAGGCCACCCCAGACGACAGAGGAGGGAATAAAACTGTTAAAGAAGCTTGTGAAAGAGGCCCAACAAGCTTTTTTGTTGTCTTTGAGGACGACATTGCGCTCGGAGTCGTTTGTAATTAATACAATTCGCCAGCATCGGAAGGCGCCGAAAGGTGCGTAAAGCACGTCGTCGAGCACGGATAGCGTCTCTGCAAGCTTCATCACAGCAGGGGACTGAAACGCGACGTGAAGAAGAGGTAGTATGAGGAATGGAACATTCGGCAGCATTGATGATAACAGCCATGAGGTATTCGACCTCACTGTCACAGCTGAGAAAATTTTGGTCCGGAAAGGTCGCCAGGGAGGAGTAGTCCCAAGTCAGCTTTCGGTATGTTCCAGCTTGAGGGATGTGGAGATAGGGTGTAGTGTAGGAGACGAACGACACAGCGGAAATAGTCGCTGGAATAGATGTCAGAAAGGAGATACCACTCGAACTGATGGGCAAGAGCGGTAGAACAGATCGAGAGTGGGAGTAGGTATGAGTAGAGTCCGAGAGGAAATTCGGGGCGCCATTATTGAGGCAGACAAGATTGAGATGGTTGAAAACATCCACCAAGAGGGAGCCTCTCTGACAGGATGTAGGAGAACCCCAAAGGGGATGATGGGCATTGAAATAGCCAAACAATAAAAACGGCGGAGTAAGCTGAGCAATCAGGTGCATCATGTCAGCCCGACTAACTGCGGATGACGATGGAGTGTAGACAGTACAAACAGAAAAAGTAAAGGCAGAAAGAGTAATACAGACAGCTATTGCTTGAAGTGGGGTGGTCAATAGGATGGAATGGAAATAGACATCGTCCCGTAGGAGCAACAAGACCACCACCATGAGCTGGAATATCGTCCACATGGGTTAGGTCAGATGGCTCGGAGGTATAGTGGGTAAAAGCAATATGGTCAGTTGGGCGTAACTTCATTTCCTGGAGACCAATGACGAGCAGACAGACCTCTTATATTCCAATGTAACAGAGCCATCATGAATCAGAGAAAGGGGGAACAAAACAGGTGAAGAGCTGGTCACCTCGACAGCCGCGGAGGGCCAGGTTTCGGGGGAACATCGCTACAACCGTCGGCAGGCTGATCCTGTTCCATCAAGTCGTCGCCAGGGTTGCGCAGGAGGTGCAGCATCGTCCGCTAACGACAGGCCAGCTGAGGGCCTGGCAGCAGAGCATCCCAGCGAAACTGAGGACGGCTGGGAGCAGCGACTGTCGGATGGAGCATCAGACGAAACGTGCCGGGGTGGAGAGGGGGATTAAGACTGCTTAATTGAGGCCTTCTTGGAAGACCAATGAGTCACAGGGATGGTGGGCTGTGGGAGCTGGACCTGAAGAAAGTCCCCATGCTCGGGGTCCTTTCTTGAACGCCGGACCTCGGAAGCTGGGGTCTGTAACGTTTCCCCGATGGACGCCTGAGAAGAGGACCGCTTCTTAGGCGGCGGCGGCGGAGGAGGAGGAGGAGGAGGAGGAAGTGTGGCCCCTTGGGCAGAGGAGGCAGGGGCCACGAGGAAGGAGGATTTGGAAGGGAGGGATTTGGGAGACAGAGGCATGGACCCCATATGGGGTGAGGAGGTGAAGGGGGGACAGGATAGGGGTGAGGATACTGTGGAAGGAGTGGACATGACCGAAGCAAACGACATTGTCAACATCACGGGATGGAGGCGGTCATATTTCTTCCTGGCCTCAGAATAAGACAGATGGTCCAAGGTTTTCAATTCTTGCATCTTCTTCTCCTTCTGATATGTGGGGCAGTCGAAAGATCTAGGCGAGTGGAGGCCAGGACAATTGACACACTGAGGTGGTGGGGTGCATGTATGGCCCTCACGAAGGGGACGTCCACAGTCGCCACAAAGGGGCTCGGCTTCACACTGGGACGAAATGTGCCTGAAGCGCAAACATCGAAAGCATCGCATAGGAGGCGGGACATAAGGTCGCACGTCGCACCGGTAGCACATCACCTTTACCTTCTCTGGGAGAACATCCCCCTCGAAGGCGAGGATAAAGGCCCCAGTGTTGACGTGATGATCTTTGGGGCCGTGCCGGATTCGCCGGACGAAATGCACGCCACGGCGCTCCAGGTTGGCCCTGAGCTTCTCTTCAGATTGGAGCAGGAGGTCCCGATGGAAAATAATCCCCTGTGTCCTTTTGAGCCCCAAATGTGGGACAATGGACACTGGGATGTCCCCTAGTTGGTCGCATGCCTGGAGCGCCGCCGACTGTGTAGCATTTTACAAAGAGCCTCGATTTCTCTGAAGATATCCTTGATATGCTGTACAAAGAACATAGGCTCGGAGGTGGCGAACGTCCCCCCATCGGTCTGAGCACAGACTAGATAGCGGGGGAAGTATTTGGCCCCAAGCCGGCGGGCCTGTCCTTCCTCCCAGGGAGTGACCAAGGGGGGAAAGGCAGAAGTACCAGAACCAGAGACAGAGACAGAGGCAGAACCTTTCCTCTTAGAAGAACGTCCCCCCATCGGTCTGAGCACAGACTAGATAGCGGGGGAAGTATTTGGCCCCAAGCCGACGGCCCTGTCCTTCCTCCCAGGGAGTGGCCAAGGGGGTAAAGGCAGAAGTACCAGAACCAGAGACAGAGACAGAGGCAGAACCTTTCCTCTTAGAAGAACGTCCCCCCATCGGTCTGAGCACAGACTAGATAGCGGGGGAAGTATTTGGCCCCAAGCCGGCGGACCTGTCCTTCCTCCCAGGGAGTGGCCAAGGGGGGAAAGGCAGAAGTACCAGAACCAGAGACAGAGACAGAGGCAGAACCTTTCCTCTTAGAAGATGCGGCCGCAGAGCGACCTGATGCTTGGTGATGTTTCATCTGCGAAACGTCCGCCCCGATACCACCCACTCCGACCAGGGGCTCTCCCCACAGGCGCCACCCAGACTCAGCAAGGGCCACCTGGTAGGATGACTATTGCTGGGAGTTCTGGTGCCCCAGGTAGACGGGCTTACGTGGGGAGGTTACAGCTCAGGTATCGGCAGTACGATCCCTGTGTTGTCAGGGGGCTACAACCTAGAGGGTATATGACGACCCCACTACAACGGGCTGGCTACCGTGCTGGATTTCAGGTGCCATGGAAAGTCCATTATGATCGTAGGTGCAGATGGGGACGCACTAGGGGCGTAACTTGTGCAACGCATCAGGTGTTTACGCCCAAAGTGATGAACAGTGGGTGCAGTTACGACGCCATTACGATGATGAGTGCCAAGGTCTTAGTGCACTGTGGACCGGTGATACATCACATGAGGTGTCCTTCTCCAAAAGGCTCGTACTTCTGCAGAATTTTGAAAGATGGTCAAACCCCAATGGGGACCATCATATTGAAGGTCGAAATTGTTGAAACTCCTTTTAGTCGCCTCTTACGACAGGCAGGAATACCTCGGGCCTATTCTTACCCCAGACCCGAAGGGGGTATACTTCTTCTGAGTCTGCATGACTGGAAGAGGGTACTATATGCGCGTGCATGAAGCAAGCAGATTCCTCAGGACTTACGTTACCAACCTCAAAAATGTCGTAAATGGTTGCTTAATCGAGAAATGAGAGCCTACTGTCTGAACAGTACGTTAAAAGATGTACATAATTGTGTACAGCTTAATCAGAAGACATTTTTCTAAAAGCAGTGACCAAAATATGTAAGAGAAATATATGAAAAAATGCCTCTATTTCGTCTGTTTAGTCCTCGTTTTATATTTCGTCAAGCGCTACAGTTTTTGGGCGTCACGCCCATTTTCAGGCACACTTCTCGGAAATGGACGACATAAATTCTGAGACGGTCATAGCTGGTTCATCTACGTCCACATCTAAATCTACACATATACTCGGTAAGCCAGCGTAGGGTGCGTGGCGGAAGGTACCCTGAATCACTATTATTCATTCTCTTTCCCGTTCCACACGCAGACAGAGCGAGGAAAAACCGACTATCTATAGGCTTCCGAAAGAGCCTTATTCTCTCGAATATTACTTTCGTGGTCCTTGCGTGTAATGTATGTTGGTGGAAGTAGAATCGTCTGGCACTTAGCTTGAAACGCTGGTTCTCTAAATTATATCAATAGCGTTTTTTTCTGAAAAGAACGTCGCCTTCCCTCCACTTGAGTTCCCGAAGCATCTCCGTAAGATTTACATGTTGTTCGAACCTACCGGTGACAAATGTAACAGCCCGCCTCTGAATTGCTTCGATGTCTTCCATCAATCCGAATTGATACGGATCCCAAACACTAGGGCAATACTCAAGAATACGTCACACCAGTGCCCTATATCCGCTCTCCTTTACAGGTGAAGGCACTCGTTCCTAAAATTTTCCCAATAAACCGAGATCGACCACTCGCCTTCTTTACCACAATTGTGAAGTGCTCGTTCTATTTCATATAGTCTTGCAACGTTATGCCCGGATATTTAAATGACTTGACTGTGTCAAACAAGACACTCGTAATATTATGTCCGAACATTACAGGTTTGTTCTCCCGACTCATCCGCATTAACATCCATTTTTTTTCACATTTAGAGCTAGACGTCATATCACAGGGATTAGAAATTTTGCCTAAGTCACATTGTATCGTCCTACAGTCATTCAATTTCGACACCATACCACACATTACAGCATCATCAGCAAACATCCGCAGATTTCTGCCCATCCTGTCCGCCATATCATTTATCTGGATGGAGAACAACTGCGGTCCTATCACACTTTCCTGGCGCACTTCTGACGACACACTTTTCTGTGATAAACACTCGCCGTTTAGGAAAACATATTGTTTTGTATTACCTAAACAATGTTCAAACTACTCACATATCTATGAACTTATTCCATATGCTCGTACCTTCGTTAAGGGGGTGTTTACTATATTTTGGTTCAAAAAATTGATTTTTTTAAACTGCATTTTTGAATCCACCCCTGAAATGGTTTTTCCGAATACGGAACGGAAGTGTTTGTTATTCACGGTTGAACAAAAACATGCACTTGCCTGAAATCGGCCTTTTTTACGTACCAGTGCTTTTCTTTCGGAGGACAAGATCTTGCACCGGTGCTTGGGAGGAAACACACAAAATTCAAATGAAAGTTTGAACGCTTGCGTTTGGCAGTTAGCCCCCCAAGCATTTGCATTCTGGTGCGAAGGCTGTCTAGATTGCAACTTTCCTGGCAGTGAGCAGCTTCAACGAAGGGTATTCACTGATTATGAAGACCGCGACAACGATGGAAGTCACCCTGGGACTCTATTCGACGCAGTTCGTCAAGCATTCGGACGATCACCGCGTTCAAGCGACCGGAAACCGCTTGTCACCGGCCATACTAGCGGCTCTGGAGCAGCGCAGGATGGTTCTGATCGAGCAGAACGCCCTCTGTGAGGAAGAGGAAGGACTAGTACATGGACCCGGAAAGGCAGATTGAACGTAAGTTGCATAATATTGCATTTATATGTAGTCAAAACTTCAAACACATTTTCCTCGAAATGACTTTTTTTATCGTGCGGTATGGTAACTTCAAATCTACTGAACCGATTAGCATGGTTCTTTGTTTCCGACGAATCTAACTAAATTGTCTAGGAGTTGTACTACTTTTATTCCGATCCATCAACTATAAATATTTTTACATGACCGACTAAGTCGAAAAATCGATGAAAAAATCCCTATTTCTTTTCAAATGGCCACCATTTTGTTTCCTATGGTCCAAATAACTTAGGCGAGGTACAACTCCTAAAGAATCTTATATACTTCCCTAACGTCAACTCAATTTTGACTTCAGACGAGCCGGCTGACCTGTGACATACCGCGCATGGAGATCTACATCGAAATTTTGTTTCGTTCCGACGGCTTTTTCGCCTTTGCTCTTCGACATTTCCGGTGGAAAAAATTCCAGGTTGTAGAGGGTATATCAATAAACATTTTGGCCACTTTGGACACTGATATCTATAACACATCTCCTTAACAGCCTGCAAACAGCCTGTAGTGGTGCACCACGTCAAGTGCTTTCTGGAAATCTAGATATAAGGAATGTGCCTGTTGCCCTTCGTCCATAGTCCGCAGAATATCATGTGAGAGAAGGGCAAGCTGAGTTTCGCACGAGCAATGCTTTCTAATGCCGTACTGATTCGCGGAGAGAAGCTTCTCAGTCTCAGGGAAGTTTATTCCATCTGAGAATATGTTCAAAGATTCTGCAGAAAACCGAAGTTAGCGATATTGGTCTGTAATTCTGCGGGTGAGTCCTTTTACCCCTCTCGTATACGGGAGACCACTGCTCTTTCTTACAGTGACTTGGGACTTTGCGCTGGGCGAGAGATTCACTGTGAATGAAGACTAGGTAAGGAGCCAATGCCGTAGAGTACTCTTTGTAGAACGGAACTGGGATTCCAACCGGACCTGGTGATTTATTTGCTTTCTAATCTTTAAGTTGTTTCTCTACTCCAGGAATGCCTATTACTATGTCGTCCATAAGGAAGGCTGCGCGGTGGTCAAAAAATGTTTGTATGATTCCCCTACGTGAACAATTTCTTGAACGTGAGATTTAAAACTTCGGTTTTCGTTTTCCTACCTTCAACTGCCACATCACAATGGCCAGAAAGTAACTCAATCGAAGCCTTAGACCTGTTTACTGATTGTACAGAGGACAGAAATTTTCTTGAGTTCTCTGCCAGAAATTTTGCTAAAGTGCGACGGTGGTAATTTTTGTATGCTTGGGAAATAGATCTTTTCAGAGACGCATGTATCTCTACTGACCTTCGCTTGTCGTCATTCGTGCGTTCTCTTTTGAACCGAGGGTACAAAAGCTTCTGCTTCCTCAGCATCTTCCGAAATTCGTTATTAAACCATGGTGGACCTTTACCATCCTTTACCGGGTTGCTAGGCACACAGCTCTTCGGACCACGATTTACAGTCTGCTTATACTTTGCCCATAATTCCTCTATGCCCATCTTACTGAAACTAATGGTGTCAATTCACTGTGTAAGGGAGATTCCAACATCTACTTATCTGATTTACCTTTCAGAAACACTCTCCTAGCCTTCTTGACTGATTTATTAACTTTCGTGAACATAGCTGCTATAATGGCATCATGATGCCTAAATCCCATTTCTATACTAACTTTGTCGATAAGGTCCGGCCTATTTGTTTCTACTCGGTCTAAGATATTTCCATTGCTTGTGGGTTGCTGAGATAACTGCTCAAGTCAGTTTTCAGTTAATGTATTCAACATTATTTGGTATGATTGTCTGTTTGTACCTCCCGCAATGAATCAATAACCATTCCAGTCTACACTCGGTAGGTTGAAGTAGCCTCCAACTAGTACTGCATGATCTGTGTATTCACACGCTACTGACCGTAGACTTCCTTGGAATGGCTGTAGAACTTTAACAGTGGAGTCAGGTGGCCGGTAAAAACAACAACCAATTAACTTCGTTACACTTACACTTTACACTTGCTATACGCGGCCAGATAACTTAAATGTCACAATCAACTTCGACCTCAATAGGGACTATATTTTTGTCAATTGCAATGAACACTCCCCCTCATATGGCTCAAAGGGTTCAAATGGCTCTGAGCACTATGGGATAACATCTGAGGTCATCAGTCCCCTAGAACTTAGAACTACTTAAACCTAACTAACCCGAGGACATCACACACATCCATGCCCTAGACAGGATTCGAACCTGCGACCGTAGAGGTAGCACGATTCCAGACCCCTCATATGGCGTTTACTTTGTCTTTCCGATATTCGTTCCATTATTCACTAAATATCACAGAGCTTTCAGCCTCGGATTTCAGCCCGTCCTCTTTCCCGAGAATGATTTGAACGCGAGATCTTTCCTGGAGGGCAGTAAATTCGGGAACTTTGTTACGAATGCCTCGACAGTTTAGCGATAAAATTTTGACAGTCGAAGTGTCCTTACTCTGAACATGGTCTGACTTTCCTTGCTGCGTGTCAACTGGCGAGTGTTCATCGGTGTACCTCAAACTACCGTCTAGCCTAAGAAGCCCTCATGTCCACTCCACAAGTACTCAAGCAGAGTGCTAAAAATCCCTACCAACTTAGGTCTAGAAATCTGCAGCCGAGACCATCGCAGAATCGACGAAGCCTTTAGCTGATACCCACCATTCGGCTCCAAACCAAAGGATCCGATCAACTCTGGGAACAATACTGCAAATTGCGAGCTCTACTTGCACCCCACACACAAGGCTAGCAACCTTCACCACCTCCACAGTTTGCTTTTGTGAACTGAGAATGATCTCAGAACTCAGGATAAAGGTGTCGTTGTTGCCGAAGTGAGCATAACTTGCAGACGACCACACCCTGCACGCTCGATAGTCGGAGATAAGGCCGCCTCCACGTCTCGGATGAGGCCACATGGCAGACGTATCGAGTGCACTTAGGCTTGCTGTACAGCCCTGAACGCTTTTTGTCTAAGGGGCTCCTTAACGCGCCTAACGCTGTTGCTCCCGATAGCCAGTAAACCACTTCCCCCGTGTGCCTGCTCGGCCTCTGCTAAAGCAACGACCACCTGTTCACTCACAGGCTGAATAGGCGAGTCCAGGTGGCCAGCCTCCACATTGGGCCTCTGTCTTGAGCGACGCGAACGCGTTACCACCCGCCCTTCACCCTGCTGTGGGGGCAGATCCACCGCGTTCAGTGCGCTAGAGGGTGCCTCGGAAGCAGAGCCCGTGGGCAAAACAACCGACACAAGAGGTGTCACGTGCGATATGCCAGATTACCCGCCACAGCTACACCCCGGAGCAGCAGCCCGAAGATGATTGACAGTAGCCAAAAGCGCATTGAGATGTTCTTGAACTGCGGCCAACTTCTCCTGCATCCGCCCACAGCATGCGCACATCCTAACCATCCTAGCAAAACTAACTGCAGGAGTAAACTACGAAACTGCAGAAAAGTAGTTATAAATTTTTACTGTAATCAAATAGGAAACTTACAAGAACATCGTTTTTCGACATAGTCTCCTTGCGTTTCAACGCACTTGATGTATCGTTGTACAAGCTTCCTGATGACCTCATAAAAGAAGATTGTCGGTCGAGCTGCGAGCCAGGAAGGCACCGCTTCTTTCACTGCTTCGTTCGAGGCAAATCGACGGCCCCTTAATACCTGTTTGAGCGAACCAAACAAGTGATAGTAAGAAGGGGCAAGATCGGCACTATATGAAGGATGATCCAGTACTCCAAATTTGAGTTTTTGGAGCGATTCAGCAGTGTGGGCAGCAGTATACGAACGGGCATTTTCGTGCTATAACACAATACCCTTTGACAGAAATCCTCGGCGTTTGCTTAGAACTGCAGGCTTTAGCCTGAAAGTAAGCATCTCACTGTAACGTACACCGTTTATCGTTGTGCCCCTTTCCCCATAATGTTCCAGTACTGGGCCTTGTGTGTCCCAAAAGACGGTAAGCATCTCAGTTTTCCTGCAGACGGTTGGGTCTTGAACTTTTTCTTGCACGGCGAATTTGGATGTTTCCATTCCATAATCTACCGTTTACTCTCCGGCTCGTAATGATGGATCCATGTTTCGTGACCAGTAATGACCCTGTCTAAGAAGTTGTCCCCTTCGTTACCATAGCGATTTTTTTGCAGATGTCCAAGCGCGTTTGTTTATGCAACTGTGTGAGTTGTTTTGGGACCCATCTCGCACAAACTTTATGAAACCCGAGTCTGTTGTGGATGCTTTCGTAGGTAGAACCGTGACTAATTTGCAGACGATGTGCAACTTCGTCAATAGTTAATCGTCTGTCTAAGATAATCATATCACGTCAACGCTCAATGGTTTCTTCATTTGTGGCGGTAAACGGTCAGCCGGTTCCTTCATCGTGCGTAACACTTGTCCGACCATTTCGGAATTTTTCAATCCTTTCGTAGACACTCCGTTTTGGCAGAACACTGTTCCCGTACTGTACCGAAAGTCTTCGGTGCATTTTGGCACCTAATACACCTTCCGACCACAAAAAACGGACCACTGAACGTTGCTCTTCTTTCGCGCAAATAGACAGCGGAGCAGCCATGATTAGCAGCACGGCAGCCATAACGAAAGTAAAGTAGCAGCTTGAAAATTGCAAATATATAACAACAAATAAGCAAAGCATGCTTCATCAACGTGAAACGACAGCACTAGCAATAAACAAAAATGTAACTAAATTGCCGATGATAATTGACTTACCTCGTATAAAAACAGAACTAACCCTAGATAAGCAAGTTGGTATCCTTCTCATGTGTTATTAATGGACGCTGATGCGTTAATCACCTATGTAGCAGGCTGTTCAGATGAATCATGAGTAAAGTACCAGTCCCCCACATCACCATATAGCCTGTGTCAATTGTGGAGTAATCTAATGTAAAATTAGCATTTGTACCTCTGAGTGTTTATGCAAACTTAATCCACTAAAGCGAGAACTGTTGGTTAGCTACATGACCAGATTCCTGTGATGCAGTATTGCTGACGGGGAAGTACGATCATATGTGGGATAACAGCAATGTCAGACTGCATAATGAATATAACCGTACACATTGGCATTCCTGTAATCATAGTTATAGTTTTACCTTCCCGTCAGGCAACTGGCAATGAAGCAGACCGTTAGTACTGATCTTAGTGGATGACGTACGACGACTTCCTTGGCACAAACGCTTTGAACTACAAATAGTAGCTCTATGACAATTTTATTGGAAGTGTGTTATTTTAGCCAAGCATTAAACTCGATTAAGGCAATTTATGGCGGAACAAAAACGTGTTTTGAAGGCGAGGTTGGTAAGTGCAGGTACACTTCCACAACTCTAGGGTTCGATCACTGGTCGATGCCGGGACATTTTTCTGTCACTGACCACTTCCTTTACATGTGGCGTGAAAATGGTTCAAATGGCACTAAGCACTATGGGACTTAACATCTGAGGTCATCAGTCCCATAGAACTTAGAACTTACACCCAACTAACCTAAGGACATGACACACATCCATGGCCGAGGCAGGATTCGAACCTGCGGCCGTAGCGGTCGCGGTTCCACACTGAAGTGCCTAGATCCGCTCGGACACACCGGTCGGCGGTAATGTGAATAGTGCCAAGTTGCCCCGTGCGATGCAGACTACGTGTGCTCCCGCTTTAACTGGTTGAATAACTAAGTTCAAAAATCGGAGAAAGCGGAGGCATACCACCTACATTAGGAGCACGCCTGATAATGCATTGTTGCGCTCAAACTATCCCTTGGGTTGACGATTGCTCCGCTTACACTGTGCACCCCCCGCCACACACCACACCGTGGCCTGAGAATTACGTATGTAAATATAGTGTACACAAAGTGCGACATGAGACAGCAGTAAAAGACCTTCAAACATGCTTCATAGATAGCCTAACCGATGTCAATGAGGAAATGTCGCCTGTGTACTTATCGATTTACTTTGAACCGAAAAATCGATAGAAAATTCCCCGAAGTCGACTATAAATACGGACGTACCAGTAACGTGGTGGGAATTAATGTTACACTACGAATCCTGACGTGCGCGCTATCTATGGATGCCTCCAAGACCTATCCGTTCGCGCAGAGGGGCATTTGTCATTCGACAAGTAATCTCCTGCCCGTTGAACATGTCCGCCGTCCTTCCTCCTCTTGTTTATTTCTCGAAGTGTGCGAACTGAACGCAAAGGGGTACCGGCTACGGCCACGGCTACGACGCGCACCTACAGCGGTAACAGAAACACAGCACGCGCGGACAATACCGGGACGCTCCGGTCCTTTGCGAACAAAACACTGACCGGTATTCAGGGCCGGCGTGCCGCCAGCGCTGGACAAATCCCTTGTGTGCATCCGGACAAAGGGACGTACGAGCGCGCTGCCTGCGCTGTGTGTATGCGTGTCCATGTAATTGTGTGTGTGTGTGTGTGTGTGTGTGTGTGTGTGTGTACGTTGTGTGAGAGAGACCAAGTTTTCCCGCCACCCCCAACTCCAGTTGCCGATGCGGCGGACTGTGTATTGGCAGTTCGCTGTCGGCTGCTATTTATTTCCGCAGAGGAAAGCTCTCTTCTCCGAACGGTGTCCACGCAACAATACGTGCTGATTGAACCACGTCGCTGTCTCTCTCTTCTTTCGCATTCCGGCTCGCTGCCCACACAACATTTCTTCTACATGCATCGCCTAGTTACACCCGAGCTTCTACCCACTGTTGGAAGAACCGTTCCTATGCTCTTGTTTCTGTATTAGTAGTTATCCTCTATAAATGTAAACATCTCCGCCTCTGAATGATTTAATTGGCTGTTCCCAATGAACATTCTCATAATTAAAACATTGAGATCTAATTTTATTCCTTTTTTGTTTTTAATATCTGTACTAAATTTTGTCCCGCCTCCGTTGCCGAGATCGCTAACGTACACCTGTGCAATGGCGCTCGACTCGGGGGTAAGCTAGTTCGAATCCTGGTGACGAATGAATTTTTCACTGCCAGTATTTGGCCAGTGAGGGGAGGAGAGGTTTGTGCGCCAATGCCCCGCATTAAAATCCAAACCTCTGTGCAGTCACTCACGTAGCAAGGGCATGTGACAATTAGGACTGCTGATATTTTTAACACTACCTGGTGTCCGATAAATCGATGTTTTAAAAAATATCATTATTGTCTCTCGATGTATCGGAAAAGATATGTCGCTATATCGGAGGAGAGATGTCGACATGCCTGCCTATAAATATATTTGCTGCCCATTACAAATATACTACTGGTTTTAGGACTGTATATTTGAGTAATGATTTATTATTACACATTCTGTAAATCAACAAGCGAATAGTCTGCATGTACGCCTTAGAGGAAGATGATTTTTGGTTTGTGGGGCGCTCAATGACGCGATTAGCAGCGCCCGTACAAATTCCCAATATTTACTCAGTCCAATCTAGCCACTTTCATGAACGACGATGAAATGTTGTGGGGACAACACAAACACGCAGTCCCCGGGCGTAGAAAATCGCCAACACGGCCGCGAATCGAACCCGGGCCTCGTGATCCCGAGGCATCAACGCTAGCCACTAGGCCACGAGCTGCGGAGCTATAGAGGAAGAACTGAAAGGAAAACGATGCACGTTCATGCTTAGCGACAACCACTTTGCTATAAACGGCAACTACTTGTAAGTGGCACAGTAAAAGGTATCTGATGGGTCCATAGTTGTGATTCGTCGCACATATGATTTGTCCGGAACACGTCATATCGACTTCCCTGTTTTTCGTTACTAAGTTCGCCAGCGATCTAGCAGCTGTACAATCAAAATTGCTTGGTGAACCTAAACGTTGCAATTTCTGTTGCTACCGCCGAGAACCGACTACGTTCTTAACGCAGCCGGTTTACTCTCTCTCTTCACATTGGGAATCTTGTTACTCTATTCACAACGGCCAGTTCCCTCCTCCCAATGGAATTCTTCTTTTGTAGCTCAGTCAAAAAGGGAGACTGGACATTATGAAAGTTCAAAAAGTAGTATGATAGTGAAAGTAATGCCCTACTGCAATTTCAAAAGAACAACTTCAAATATTTCACGAAATTGCTAAAAAAATATAATTCAAAATAAAAATGTCGGCACTCGATATTGCAGTACTGAGATTGATATATCGATATATTTGGGGCGAAATATTTCCTTTATATACCGATAATGCAGGAAAAAATATATACCGATATTTTATCAACAGCGCTCGTAACAATATTGATAGTGATCCGTCCAACGGGGATGTTAAGCTCGGCGTCTTCACCCCCCCCCCCCGCCCCCCCCCCCCCCACACACACACAGGTACTGTTCAAGAGTAGGCTGTGTGCCGACATCGGGTTCACCCTCTCTCTTCCGTTCAACACAAACCCAACATTACACTGTACAAGCACTTACCACAATCGTCGTCACGGCACAGACACGTGCTTGACACTTCATAGTACAGGGTGATTCAAAAAGAATACCACAACTTTAAAAATGTGTATTTAATGAAAGAAACATAATATAACCTTCTGTTGTACATCATTATAAAGAGTATTTAAAAAGGTTTTTTTTTCACTCAAAAACAAGTTCAGAGATGTTAAATATGGCCCCCTCCAGACACTCGAGCAATATCAACCCGATACTCCAACTCGTTCCACTCTTTCTGTAGCATATCAGGCGTAACAGTTTGGATATCTGCTGTTATTTCTCGTTTCAAATCATCAATGGTGGCTGGGAGAGGTGGCCGAAACAAAATATCCTTAACATACGCCCATAAGAAAAAATCGCAGGGGGTAAGATCAGGGCTTCTTGGAGGCCAGTGATGAAGTGCTCTGTCACGGGCTGCCTGGCGGCCGATCCATCGCCTCGGGTAGTTGATCTTCAGGTAGTTACGGACGTTTAATACACCACCTATCAAGAGGTTTAACACCATACCTCGTTCGAAATGCACGCTGAACAACTGTCGTCGATTCACTTCTGCCGTACTCAATAACACAAAAAGCTTTCTGTTGAGCGGTCGCCATCTTAGCATCAACTGACGCTGACGCCTAGTCAACAGCGCCTCAAGCGAACAAATGTACAACTAAATGAAACTTTATAGCTCCCTTGATTCGCCGACAGATAGTGCTTAGCTCTGCCTTTTGTCGTTGCAGAGTTTTAAATTCCTAAAGTTGTGGTATTCTTTTTGAATCACCCTGTAGATCAGAGGAAAGCAAAGGCCAGGCCTGGCCAAACTGCCTTCCGCGAGCACTTCAGCGGCGTTGCTGACCAGGTACTCGGAGCGCAGCGCTCAGTTGAGCTAGGGGGCAAGGAGGAAGAGGAAAATGCTGCAGCCGGATACGGCTAGAGCGCGGCAGTCGGCTTATCACAGTTTGCCAACAGTACCAGTTGTTGAGACGCGAAGGAATTACAGACAGTGGCTGCGAGGAGGCGATGATTTAAACCAATGGAGAAAGTTGAAAATTTCTACCGGATGGGGAATTCGAACCTAGATCTCCTGCTTATGAGGCAGATGCGCTGACCACAGCGCCATTCGAACACAGCGGTCACTGAAACTGAGCGGACTACCGTAGCACATCTCTAATTAGATCGATATCCTCGACCTACCCAAATACTGTTAAAGCAGCGCCCCTTGTCCATTATCCTCGTTACTCGCGGCATTTCGCCGATTCCCCGAGGAGTTCAAGCCGAGTGTGCTTTTGCACTGAAGAGATCGTTTGCTGTCCTGATCTCAGTCTACATCTACATCTACATCTACATCCATACTCCGCAAGCCACCTGACGGTGTGTGGCGGTGGGTACCTTGAGTACCTCTATCGGTTCTCCCTTCTATTCCAGTCTCGTATTGCTCGTGGAAAGGAGGATTGTCGGCATGCCTCTGTGTGGGCTCTAATCTCTCTGATTTTATCCTCATGGTCTCTTCGCGAGATATACGTAGGAGGGAGCAATATACTGCTTGACTCTTCGGTGAAGGTATGTTCTCGAAACTTTGACAAAAGCCCGTACCGAGCTACTGAGCGTCTCTCCTGTAGAGTCTTCCACTGGAGTTTATCTATCATCTCCGTAACGCTTTCGCGATTACTAAATGATCCTGTAACGAAGCGCGCTGCTCTCCGTTGGATCTTCTCTATATCCTCTATCAACCCTATCTGGTACGGATCCCACACTGCTGAGCAGTATTCAAGCAGTGGGCGATCAAGCGTACTGTAACCTACTTCCTTTGTTTTCGGATTGCATTTCCTTAGGATTCTTCCAATGAATCTCAGTCTGGCATCTGCTTTACCGACGATCAACATTATATGATCATTCCATTTTAAATCACTCCTAATGCGTACACCCAGATAATTTATGGTATTAACTGCTTCCAGTTGCTGACCTGCTATTTTGTAGCTAAATGATAAAGGATCTATCTTTCTGTGTATTCGCAGCACATTACACTTGTCTACATTGAGATTCAATTGCCATTCCCTGCACCATGCGTCAATTCGCTGCAGATCCTCCTGCATTTCAGTACAATTTTCCATTGTTACAACCTCTCGATACACCACAGCATCATCTGCAAAAAGCCTCAGTGAACTTCCGATGTCATCCACCAGGTCATTTATGTATATTGTGAATAGCAACGGTCCTATGACACTCCCCTGCGGCACATCTGAAATCACTCTTACTTCGGAAGACTTCTCTCCATTGAGAATGACATGCTGCGTCCTGTTATCTAGGAACTCCTCAATCCAATCACACAATTGGTCTGATAGGCCATATGGTCTTACTTTGTTCATTAAAGTCACTTATGGAATACATATAGTATCCGTTATTTTGGACATGTTCGATACTACATACATATAATACCAATAGTGTGTAATTAGTTTCACTTTCTCTATTACGAATACCATGGCGTCAATACCATGGCGTCTACGCACTTTTCCAAAACCAAACAATAAAAGATGTGGAGAAACCACATCATTCATTGAAAAATCTAAACTGCTTTATTTTTTATATAATCTGAAGACCATGCAATGTCTTAACACCCCTTCGCACAATTGTGGGCTGGAAAAGCATTATTTGGAAAATGATTAAAAAACCAGCCACAAAGACGATATGATGCACTTATTTTCTATTGTGTTGGCAGAAGAGCCAACACCGTGTTGCTAGAGGAGGCCGAAATGCACGCTTTTAAGCTCACGCAGGCTGGCGTGAGGTCTGGAACAGATATAGGAGTTGAGTCTAGTAAAAAAAGGAGGTAACTGGTAGAATACTTAACTTTAATCCACAATTGGCGAACATCTCTCTTGACTGTACATGCTTTATAATCTCGATATTAACTGGTAATGGCGCCTTGCTAGGTCGTAGCAAATAACGTAGCTGAAGGCTATGCTAACTACCGTCTCGGCAAATGAGAACGTAGTTGTCAGTGTAGCATCGCTAGCAAAGTCGTCTCTACAACTGGGGCGAGTGCTAGGAAGTCTCTCTAGACCTGCCGTGTGGCGGCGCTCGGTCTGCAATCACTGACAGTGGCGACACGCGGGTCCGACGTATACTAGCGGACCGCGGCCGATTTAAAGGCTACCACCTAGCAAGTGTGGTGTCTGGCGGTGACACCACATTTTCTGACGAATGAAAGTGAATGTTGGTTGATGTTAGGATTGGCATTCGATAAAGAACAGTTAACGTTAAACAGAGCAGTAACATCTTTTCTGGTGTACGTCACCTGTTGTTTGATTTCATTATTCTTATAACTAAGGGGAGAATCGTTTGGTCACAAATATAGCAGACAAGATCTGTGTCATCAAACATAAATTAACTCTCTGGAAAAATCACCGTCAAGGTCATGAACCTAAGCATTTCCTAGACATGACTGACTATGTCTCTGTTGGTCCAAAATGGACAGTGGACATCAGCTGCCTAAGTAATTGTCAGTATCAATTACGTTCTCCAACAGGCGTGTAACTGAGATGTTATTTAACATTATTTTCACAAGAACCAATTTCGACATTCTATTATGCCATATTCAGGCCCAATATGCGTCACTCAAAATAAACGTAATGCCTTACAGTGCCACATATCCCTGGATTTCGTGAATTCGAACCGTTTCACAAGTCTTTCATTCGAAGATTTGGTAGCGGGCGCTCCGGGAGGGCAAATCTTGGACAGCCCTGGCATACACATCCGAACTCCACTAGGACTTTGCTGAAAACGGCGATCTGGGATTCTTGCATCTGAGTGTGGTAATACTTTCACTCTGACTAAATTTTATGGGCAAAAACATTCCCTGACTGCACAGACAGTTACTAACGATATTTCAGTGTTCGGTTTAACGTCTATTTCTATTAATCAATTGAGAAAGTCCTGTCAGCTTTCGGATTTAGCAGATTTTAGTTTGTGTAACACCTTGTCATTCGGCGGCCGAGTAGGAGTGGTAAGACACTGGACCAGTATATTGGAGAACGGTGGTTCAAATTCCCTATCGACTGCCCGAACAGGTATTTCCCCATTTTTCAGACATCCTCCAGCTTCGAAAAGGTACGGCCGCATTCTTTCTCTGTATTTTCCCGATCTGATTTTGTTCATTGACGAGCATTAAACCACAATCTTCCTTCCTTCATCATATTCCTCATCGAAAGAAGTAAAGGAAGGACATTAATGGCCCATTGACCGAAGAGCTCAGTGGAGACGAATCACTAGCTAGGAATGGGTGATGCTGGAAAAGGGCCCAGCTCTGTATTTGGTTTGAGAGATGTAGGGAATCCCCGAAAATCTACAGGCGGTGGAAAAAATATGGAAAACAAAAACGCAACACATTACGATAACCAATGTGATGCAGGAAAGACCTTAGCATTCGAATAAGCTAGCAGTCGTCTACGAAGTGATGAATACAGGTACTGTGTGATTGTTAAGCAATGTTTTGTTCCTGCAAAATAATGGCGAGTTCAAGTATCGATTATGGAGATGGGTACCAATCACGCACCCTTCTCTCCAAAGTAGACCACACAGACTCAGTAGTATTATCTGGGGACTGAGGTGGCTGGGGCAGATGCGGCAGTTCATCCTCGTGCTCACAAAACCAGTCCTGGATGAAGCGAGCTGCGTGAACTGAGTTCAGTCATCTTGGATCACCACTGTTAAACAAATGTTTTAGACGACATAAGACTTCCGGGCTGAGATGCCGTGGTCCATACATAAGACTCTCCCCTGACGTTTCAGCTTCGACGGCAGAAGGCATCCTCCGAGGACAATCGGCGAACTGGAACGACAGCACGAGTGAGCGCCGTATATATAAGCAATCCAGAGGGCGCCGTTGTCAATAACGTGGCGTCACGTGATTGACAACGGCGCCCTTTGGATAGCTTATATGTACCGCGCTTACTCGTGCTCTCCCCGTCTTAATGCTACACTTCCTGTCAACTCGTCCAAGTACTGGTCCGCCTTCCACCGCCTTACCAGATCTAAACACCCCCCCCCCTACTACCCTCTTCTTCATGAAGACCAACCCATCCCTGACAACCTTAGTAAGGCCAATCACTTTGCCTCCTACCTTTCCGATATCTTTTCCCCCCCTGATGATCCCCAGTTCGATTACCCCCTCTTACCGGATGTCCACGATCGAACTGACACCTCTGTACCTCCACTCGCTCCTGGCTTCCAGAACTTGGACTAAATTACACACTATGAACTCAATGCCTCCATCACCACTCCATCACCATTACACTTCGCATGAAACGCATCACCGCTCCCGGTCACGATCGTGTTACCTATCGCCACTTCCGTGAAGCTCCTGCCTCCTTCCTCTTCACCCTGGCCTGGCTCTATAATGTGGTCCACCGGCTACTACCTCGACCTGTGGAAAACCTCCCGTATCCTGATGTTCCTCAAACCCAACAAAGCGCCATCAGCTGTCTCCTTCTACCGTCCCATCAGCCTTACCTCAGTCTTCGGCAATGTCCTGGAATCCATCCTTACCGGACGTATCAACCAGCATCTCCGCCAACACCGCCTCCTTCCCGCTACTCATGGCTTTCGACCATCCTTCTCTACTGATGACCTTCTCCTTCACCTTACTCATCTCCTCTTCGAACAACTCAACTCCTGTCGATCCGCCATCATCCTCTCCCTCGACCATGAGCGTGCTTACGACGACTTTGTATGGCATTTGAGTCTCCTCTTCAAACTCCAAACCTTCACCCTTCCTGATCGGGTCCTTTCTTTCCCAACGTCCTATCTATGTCACCATCCATAACACAGATTCCTACACCTTCTACCTCTCCACCAGTGTGCCCCAAGGTTCCGTCCTCTCCCCTCTTCTCTACCTTCTGTACACGCCTACACCCCCCATCTGCCTTCTCCAGTATGCCGATGACACAGCCTTCCTTGCCCTCGCCCCACCCTGCAAAGCTCCCATCACCTTCCCCAATCCCATCTTGATCAGTTCACCACTTGGTGCAACCAGTGGTTGCTCAAGGTCAATCCTCCTAAAACCCAGGCGATCATCGTAGGCAAAACCACCCATTCCTTCCATCTCCTTGATTTCTATATCACCATTTATGGCTGTCCTATCGCCCTCACCGTCACCCTCAAGTACCTTGGCGTCACCCTTGACCATCGCCTCTCCTGGATCCCCCATCTATGGACAATCCAAGACAAGACACACTCCCGACTCCATATCCTCAAGCTCCTTTCTGGCCGCACATGGGGCCTTGACCCCTCCACCATCCTCCATACCTATAAATCCCTCATCCACCCTATCCTCTGCAATGCCCACCCTGCCTGGATCTCCACCCCTCCTACCTTTTACAAATCCCTTCAAATCCTAGAACGCCATGCACTCCCCTCCCCCATGCGGATCCTGTATGACCTTATTCCATTCCCACACTTCCTCCTTTTCCTCGAATGGATACGGATCCTCTACACCTCCCGTAAACTTGATCCCCCTCACCTGCTTGTCTCTCCCATCCTCTGTCTGCTGCTGCGCCTGTATTCCCACGTCCCACCTGCTTTCCACCTCTCCACTCTCCTTACCCTAGCCCAAGGTGGCTTCCGCAAACTCCCCCTCCCTGATGATGCCCTCATCCCTCCATCTACCCCTCCTACCAACTTTGATCCCCCTCTTCCTCATCCTGTGTTTTTTCCTTAGGGTACCCTCTCTCCCTTCTCTCCCGCCTCCCTTCCTCCCCCCTGCTCCCCCTCCTCCCTCTCCTCCCACCAAGCTTCCCCTATCCCCCCGTGCCTTCTTTCATCCCCCCCATCTCCTCTGCCACTGGTATCTACACTCTCCCCTCTCCCTCCTGCCCCACCTTTCCCCTTTTGGCAGGTCCCCGCACTTGCACACGTCAAGCGAACATTCGCGCGCCGCTGGTCATCGCCATCGGTTCTGTGTGTGTGTCGTCGTGTTTTCACAGTCCACGCTCCATCGTTCACAGGTGCCATCTCAATCATCAGTGCTCGTGTACAGTGCTGACCGTTTTTTTTTTCCACGCCTGTGAACTGCTTCGTGTTTTTTGCTCGTGTGTCTACTGTTTTTTTTTCCACCGTTATGTCTTGTGTTTCTACGCCTTCCTTGATTCTATTTGTACTGTCTGTGGCCGAAGAACGGCGTAATATTGCCGCTGTCGGCCCACCTTTTTTATAAGGTGTTAAAATAACAATAAAGTAAAAAAAAATCGTGCTCTCGTTGCAGTTTGCCGACTGTCCTCGGAGGATGCCTTCTGCAGTCGAAGGCGAAACGTCAGGGGACAGTATTAAGTACGGACCACGGCGTGTCAACCCGGAAGTGTTAAGTAATGACAACACCTGCCGTAAAAGTCTTCATTCTATGATCAAATGTTTTAGAATTGGATCGACCTGGTCAACCAAACTGTTCACATAATTCATGGCAGTAATACAATGTTGCAGAGTACAACGGGGCCCGTGGAACATCGTAACCCCCTCCATGTTTCACTCCTGGCAGCAAGCAGTCAGCACCGAACGCTTTGGATAGCGTAGGTCAGAGGTAAATTCCGCCAGAAGGTGGAAACCGTGCGTAACATGACTCATCCAACCAATAGATTTTCTTCCATTTCCCCATAGTCCAGGTTTTATGTCTTGGGCACCACCATTTCCTGTTACATGCATTTGCATCACTGATGCGTGGTTTTGGAGTTCCAGAACACAGTGCAGTTCCCAGCTTATGGAGCTCTTTTCGTTTTGTTTTGGTGCTGACAGGACTTGCGAGTGTGACATTGTGTTCTGCAGTGATTTTTGCAGACGTCACCTTCTTATTTTTCGTCGCGGTCGCCTACTATGACCCCCTGTCTCTGTCACTCAACACATACACTCCTGGAAATGGGAAAAAGAACACATTGACACCGGTGTGTCAGACCCACCATACTTGCTCCGGACACTGCGAGAGGGCTGTACAAGCAATGATCACACGCACGGCACAGCGGACACACCAGGAACCGCGGTGTTGGCCGTCGAATGGCGCTAGCTGCGCAGCATTTGTGCACCGCCGCCGTCAGTGTCAGCCAGTTTGCCGTGGCATACGGAGCTCCATCTCAGTCTTTAACACTGGTAGCATCCCGCGACAGCGTGGACGTGAACCGTATGTGCAGTGGACGGACTTTGAGCGAGAGCGTATAGTGGCCATGCGGGAGGCCGGGTGGACGTACCGCCGAATTGCTCAACACGTGGGGCGTGAGGTCTCCACAGTACATCGATGTTGTTGCCAGTGGTCGGCGGAAGGTGCACGTGGCCGTCGACCTGGGACCGGACCGCAGCGACGCACGGATGCACGCCAAGACCGTAGGATCCTACGCAGTGCCGTAGGGGACCGCACCGCCACTTCCCAGCAAATTAGGGACACTGTTGCTCCTGGGGTATCGGCGAGGACCATTCGCAACCGTCTCCATGAAGCTGGGCTACGGTCCCGCACACCGTTAGGCCGTCTTCCGCTCACGCCCCAACATCGTGCAGCCCGCCTCCAGTGGTGTCGCGACAGGCGTGAATGGAGGGACGAATGGAGACGTGTCGTCTTCAGCGATGAGAGTAGCTTCTGCCTTGGTGCCAATGATGGTCGTATGCGTGTTTAGCGCCGTGCAGGTGAGCGCCACAATCAGGACTGTATACGACCGAAGCACACAGGGCCAACACCCGGCATCATGGTGTGGGGAGCGATCTCCTACACTGGCCGTACACCACTGGTGATCGTCGAGGGGACACTGAATAGTGCACGGTACATCCAAACCGTCATCGAACCCATCGTTCTACCATTCCTAGACCGGCAAGGGAACTTGCTGTTCCAACAGGACCATGCACGTCCGCATGTATCTCGTGCCACCCAACGTGTTCTAGAAGGTGTAAGTCAACTACCCTGGCCAGCAAGATCTCCGGATCTGTCCCCCATTGAGCATGTTTGGGACTGGATGAAGCGTCGTCTCACGCGGTCTGCACGTCCAGCACGAACGCTGGTCCAACTGAGGCGCCAGGTGGAAATGGCATGGCAAGCCGTTCCACAGGACTACATCCAGCATCTCTACGATCGTCTCCATGGGAGAATAGCAGCCTGCATTGCTGCGAAAGGTGGATATACACTGTACTAGTGCCGACATTGTGCCTGTGTCTATGTGCCTGTGGTTCAGTCAGTGTGATCATGTGATGTATCTGACCCCAGGAATGTGTCAATAAAGTTTCCCCTTCCTGTGACAATGAATTCACGGTGTTCTTATTTCAATTTCCAGGAGTGTACTTTCGTCCGTGTTTTCACCTAGCAGATGACGTTTCCTGCATTCCATATACCGGGTATGAATCTTCGATACGGTGCCTCTTGAAACACCAAAAACTTCGGTTACCTTGGTTACTACACATGCACCAACAATTTTTTCGATTTCACATAGTTTCTACACAATGCACACACAACTCTGTTCTTGCCACGAGTGACACTTGCAACACGTTAAGGGCATAACACAGGTGGTGTTCGTGGTCAAATACAGTAGCACCTCTTGTAGCCTTTGAGCCGTGCTGCGGCTCGTGTTGGTGCTGTTTATAGGTTTCCACCCTCTTTTGGAGGCCAGACGGTATCGTTCAGTTGGCATGGTTGCGGTTGTTTGTCTTCTTCTCATGGTGACTGGCGCCACTTGGTTTCGCAGGCGTTGCCTGTCCGCTAGTGGCAGCAGCGGTGCTTATCGATATGTTGTAACTGTTGCCCTATCTCTGGGGCGACGTCGTTGTTTTTGCGCGTCGTGTGAGTGGCAGTTCAGTTGGGGACTCAGGAGGAGCCAAGTCCGCTCAGTGCGCTAACACGCCCGGACTGCTGACGGTACGCATGGTCTATCGGATGGTAGGGCTGTGATCACAAGGGTGCACCACCTCGTCGTAAATCGGATCCAGAAAGCTTTAAGATGAGTGCATTTCAATCCAAGTAGTGAAACCTTCACCATTAAGATATCTCGCGATTCTCCAGTGACTTGGGTTCGTGTTACTAGTCGTAGTGTCGCCGAGACGAAGAGCAGGGAATTCCAGCTTTGACGTATTGTTCCGTCGTTGCCTGTGGTTTATAGTACGTCAGGTAGATTCAGCAAAATTATCATTAGTCATTCGTTAGACTGCCACTAGTCTGAGTTACCATCTTGCGAAGTGAATGCAACTCTTCGTAGCCTATCCCATCACTCGCGAAAGCAGAGTTGGGGAAATAAAAGGAACTACAAAACTAAGGAAAGCAAGGATAGAGTCTACATACAACAGTCAACTAGGATAGTGTGCGTACTACTGACAACAATCATCTAACAGACAACATACTGAAATTTTTAATTTCCTGCAATTTTGTCCGCAGTCTTATCAAATTTTCTTTTAAACATACGTTCAGTTAGAGCGTATAATTGCATTATGTTCCTCTTTCATTGATGCGGACGAGGGGACTTCAAAAGGTAATTTGCACATTATCACATCTGGCCACATAACTTTTATTAAAACTACTGCTTGTAATTCCGTCGAAGTTGCTGTGGTAGAATTACAAGTAGTAGTTTCAATAAATATAATTAGCTGCCTTTTTTTCCTGCATTCTGCTTGAAGTCCACAAAAAACTTTTATTAAATGCTGCACTAAAATTTGTCGACGCAGGTGTATTACAGTACTTTTGCGTATGGTCACAAATTCTCTATAAACTCTGGGCGCAACGTACAACCAATCGTTCAGTTCTTTGACGATAGAAAACAGCTCCTTGGTGAACGAATCATTACAGAAGCACTGTATGAACGCCTTCAGGGAAAACCAGCCTTTCCTTCTAACCATCATCACCCACGTCTGAGAAGCCTTGGTGAAATTATTGGCGCCATTCCACTACGGTTGGAAGCTACATTATATTTCCTCCACATACGACCAGAATTTCACAGTATATCCGGGTGGTCTGCGTGGTCTAGGGGTAGCATCTCTGATTGATAATCAAAACGTCTTCGGTCCCGAATTCGAATTCCATCACAGCTTACATTCTGATTAATAAAGAGCTTTAGCGGCCGACGATTTCCGGCATAACACGTCATCATCGTTCTCGCAACAGCTTTGTCAAAAAGGGCGGGGGAGCGGACATAGATTCAGGGCACTCTCTTGTACGAGGAGTGGGAAAATGCCCCTAAAGGAGGAAGAATCAGCAATGATGAACGGCATGAGCATAGAGAAGGCAATGGAAACCACTGCAATAAAAACGTATATCCACAGGACATGTGGGCTGTCATTGAAAATCTGTCATTATGATCTCCCCATTGGCAAAAGATTGCGGAGTAGTCCCCCATTCGGATCTCCGGGAGGGGACTGCCTAGGGGGAGATGACCATGAAAAAAAGATTCAACATTAAACAAAAGGATAACGTTCCTTGAAGCTTGAATGTGATAGGGAAACTAGAAAATCTGAAAAGGGAACTGAAAAAGCTCAATCTAGATACAGTAGGAAAGATTTCTGGTCAGATGAGTGTATGCTAATATCAACAGAAGCAGAAAGTTGGGTAACTGGAATAGGATTCGTTATGAATCGGAAGATAGGGCAGAGAGTGTGTTACTGTGAACAGTTCAGTGAGAGGGTTGTTCTTATCAGAATCGACAGCAAACCAGCACCGACAACGACAGTTGAAGTATACATGGCGACGTCGCAATCTGAAGAAGAAGAGATAGACAAAGTATATGAGGATATTGAAGGGGTAATGTAGCACGTAAAGGAAGATGAAAATCTAATAGTAATGGCGGAGTGGAATGCAGATGTAAGGGAAGGAGTAGAAGAAAAGTTTACAGGAAACTAAGGACATGGGGCAAGAAATGAGTGAGGAGAGACACTAATTGGGTTCTGTAACAAATTTCAGCTATTAATAACGACTACTCTGTTCAGAAATCACAAGAGGAGGAGGTATACTTGGAAACGGCCGGATGATACGGGAAGATTTCAGTTAGATTACACCAAGGTCAAACAGAGATTCCGAAATCAGATACTGGATTGAAAGGCGTACCAAAGAGCAGATCACAATATAGCAGTGATGAAGAGTAGGCTGAAATTTATGACATTAGTCAGGAAGAATCAATACTCAAAGAAGTACTAAGGAATGACGAGATACGTTTAAGATTCTCTAAGGCTGTAGGTACAGCAAAAAAGAAAAGCGCAGTAGGCAGTACAGTTGAAGAGTAAGGGACATCTTTAAAAACGACCATCACAGAAGTTGGAAAGAAAAACATACGTACAAAAAAGGTAACTGCGATGAAACCATGGGTAACAGAAGAAATGCTTCAAATGATCGACGAAAGGAGGAAGTACAAAAATGTTCCAAAAAATTCAGGGGTACAGAAATACAAGTCGCTGACGAATGAAATAAAGAGGAAGTGCATGGAAGCTAAGACGAAACCGCTGCATGAAAAAAGTGAAGAAATCGATAAAGGAATGACTGTCGGAAGGACAAACTCAGCATACAGGAAAGTCAAAACAACCTTCCTGTGATATTAAAAGCAAAGGTGGTAACATTAAGAGAGCAACGAGGATTTCACTGTTAAATGCGGAGGAGAGAGCGGATAGGTGGAAAGAACACAGTGAAACCCTCTGTGAGGGAGAAGTTTTGTCTGATGCGATAGAAGAAGAAACAGGAGTCGATTTAGAAGAGATGGGGGATCCAGTGTTAGAATCAGAATTTAAAAGAGATTTGGAGGACTTAAGATCAAATAAGGCAGCACTAACAAATAACATTCCATCGGAATTTCTAAAATCATTGGGGCAAGTGGCAACAAAACAGCTGTTCACGTAGAATCTACGAATCGGGCGACATACCATCCGACTTTCGGAAAAATAACATCCACACAATTCCGAACACTGCAAGAGCTGAGAAGTGCGAGAATTATCGCGCAGTCGGCTTCACAGCTCATGCATCTAAGTTGCTGACAAGAATAATATACAGAAGAATGGAAAAGAAAATTCAGGATGTGCTAGATGACGATCAGTTTGGCTTTAGAAAAGGTAAAGGCATGAGAGAAGCAAGATTAAAGAAAAGTCAGAATACTTTCGTAGGATTTGTCGACCTGGAAAAAGCGTTCGACAATGTAAAATGATACAAGATGTTCGAAATCTTGAGAAAAATAGGAGAAAGCTATAGGGAGAGATGGGTACTATACAGTATGCACAAGAGCCAAGGTGGAACAATAAGAGTGGACGACCAATACAAAGTGCTCAGATTAAAAAGAGTGGGGTGTAGCCTTTCGCCCCTACTGTTCAATCAGTACATCGAAGAAGCAGTGATGAAGATAAAAGAAAGGTTCAGAAGTAGAATTAAAATTCAAGATGAAGGGATATCAATGATACGATTCGCTGGTGACATTGCTATCCTGAGTGAAAGTGAAGAAGAATTAAACGACCTGCTGAATTGAATGAACAATCTAATGAATAAAGGATATGGATTTAAAGTAAATCGAAGAAAGACGAAAGTAATGAAATGTAGCAGAAATGCAACGAGAAACTTAACATCAGGATTGATGGTCACGAAATAGATGAAGTTAAGGAATTCTGCTACGTAGGCAGTAAAATAACCAATGACGGGTGGAGCAAGGGGGACATAAAAAGCAGACTAGCAATGGCAAAAAGGGCATTCCTGGCGAAGAGAAGTCTGCTAGTGTCAAACATAAGCCTTAATTTGAAGAAGAAATTTCTGAGAATGTACGTTTGGAGTAATGCATTGTATGGTAGCGAAACACGGACTGTGGGAAAACCGGAACAAAAGAGAATCGAAGCGTTTGAGATATGGTGCTACAGAAGAATGTTGAAAATTAGGTTGACAAACACGGTAACGAATGAGGAGGTTCTGCGCAGAATTGGAGAGGACAAAACTATATGAAAAACACTGGTAAGGAGAAGGGACAGGATGATAGGTCGTCTTAAGTTTTGAGGAACGGCTTCCATGGTACTAGAGGGAGCTGTACAGGGCAATAACTCTAGAGTAAGAGATTGGAATATATCGAGCAAATAATATTGAGGTCGTAGGTTGCAAGTGCTGCTCTGACATAAAGAGGCTGGCACAGGATAGGAATTCGTGGCGGACCGCATCAAACTAGTCGGAAAACTGATGGAACCAAAAAAAAAAATCTGCGTGCAGCTTAGACGTCTTTCAAACAAGAATCGCGCTGCACCGCGCACTTAAACTTCGTAGTACGTTTCCTGATGCAGCGTCATTTTACTCGGAGACTGTGGTGCACCTCATAATGTGTACCGCCGCGGAATCGTTTTTGCAGGACCCCAGAACATGTACTGTCTCAATGCGTCACTCTCAATCGGCCAAATGCGTAACTTACTTTACGAAGTCCTTACGTCTATAAGTCAGACCTCGTCGGGTGATAACACAACGAGGAGTTGTTGAAGCAGACGTAATGTATGGTAATTCGTAACTTGTCTGAGCGCACCCATCGTAATTGAACGCCATGGCCAAACAGGTGGATGACGCAGGTGGAGCGCACACAAAAATGTATAGTCCAGATTGTCTAGAGTCTTCATTAACTGTTCCATGTTGGATTCCATTACTGTAGTGGAATTTCAGTACAACAAGTGATTACGCAAGTGTGCGTTTCACGACCAGTTAAGCTGCTCATCCGAAGATAACAAACGTTTTTCACTGTTTTCGTAAACCGTTGAAAAGGAGAACATTTTTCGCCGGACTCAGAACTTATTAAATAGTCCACTGCTGTTATTAAAAAGTGAGCAGATTTTAAAATTTGTCGTGAATTTTTGGCATTTACTTTACGTAGAAGAATTTTTGCCCATCTGTATACTGAAGACAGATCCTCACTCATCTGGACGAAGTAAAGCTGGAGATCTTTGGCATACACATAATATTTACATAAGGACAGACTGGCAGAATGTCACTGACTGTCATTTTTGTGAGTCTGCTGTAAGATAATTCTTTCGTTGACGTATCTTCCACAGTATATCTTTCTGTTCATTACACATTATTATATTCTTCAAACATTTTAATTCTAAATTACATTGGTGTCCAAAATTAAAGCACCAAACCGCTATTTCCCCTTGCTCTGTCTAACTCACGGTATAATCGTACAAACTGTCAATGGATGTCCGTACGATCGTGTTCTGCACGGAAGACGGCATTCCGGTCGACGGACAACCACGCCAGCGATGACGGCAGAGCACCCAGTGTCGGGTAGTACCACATCAACAATCGCTGTGTACACAGTCGCAGTATGGGACAGAGAAGACGCCTGCCTGGCTTTGCAGTGGAGAGGCGTAAGAAGAACTGTATCCCAAAGGCCAGGGTAGGGCCTACCACGTGTAAGATCAGAAAGAGAAACCATATTTGACTGTAAGGGTACAATGGAATCTGGTATCTGACATCACAGCATCCAGTGGACGTTTTGTATAGAAGGAAACGCTGCATGGAAGGCTTCGGAAGAATGGCCTTTATTGTTGGAGATTTGCTGTATGTATACCTGTGACGCGTCTTCACCGAAGGGAATATCTAGAGAGGAGTCATCAACATGCCATCTGAACGGTCGAACAGTTGTCCAGTGTTGTTCTCCCACATAAGTCCCGATTTGGACTGGAGAGTGATATTCGACGAATTCGCCTCTGGAGGGAACGTGGAACACGATTTCGGGACTAGAGTGCTGCAACGCTCCGTGTTTGACCGGTCACGTCTCGCCTGTTGACGGGGGGACCGAGCCGCTCGTGTCCGGCCCCATACGACTCGGCTCGGTCACGTACTCGCCCCATGTCTGTTGTCCGGATTCCGGACACGCGGATAACCGAGCATGACCGGTCACCGCTGACGTCTCACCTCCCCTCGCCACGGCTCCCTGCACTGTACTTCACTGTACAAATCGAACGCCTCTGTCTCTCTCTCTCTCTCTCTCTCTCTCTCTCTCTCTCTCTCTCTCTCTCTCTCTCTCGCTCTCTTTTAATACAAAAGTAACATTTCCAAGAACGGGTACGTGACACAACTAAATTCATAAAGCACCTGGAAAGTAAAATGATATTTCAATACAATCGTGGATAGAAGACGAGTCTCATTTCCAAACAAAAGAGATATTTTTCCTTTCATTTATAGGAAACATTAAATAAGTGCTTTCCCTGTAATCTAGAAGACAACCATCTTCATAAAGAAAGCATACAAAGAACAGTAAACATTTACAGACGTAACTTGTCATACGTTTCAATTGTTTGCAACATAAACAAAATTATAGTTATTGTTGATCAGCAGGAAATCACTAACGCGTTCCGGATTTAATTGGCTGCGGCAATTTGTTAGTAACATGCCGGCTTTACTAAAGCACCTTTCACTAGGTGCGCTTGTTGCTGGGATACATAAAATACGTCTTGCAACTGCAGCCAAACCTGGCAGATCTGCTTCATGTCTGCTCCACCACTTTAAGATGTCATCATCATCTCCGGGGTGCATTAAAATGTACAGATCTACTTCATCTGCTGCGGATGATCTGTTGTTCCTCCATTCCTTGAAACGAGCTCTCTTTCTGGGTGGTGATGACACAGTACTCGAAGGATCTATGATAATAAACAAAAGAGACAAGTAATACAGAACTGATATGGAAATCATCGAAACATTCCCGTAAGAGACCGATGACCTCGCTGTTTGGTCTCTCCCCCAAACAACCCGACCCCCCGTTCCCATAAAAACGAGATGTTTTACGTTAATGAAATATTATACGAGTCACAACATTCCCGTTTCTCTATAATACACTTTCCACTAATAATGCAAAAACGATTATGTTAATGACTGATTGTTGTACCTGCGTACGTAGCACACATTTGTCGCACATTGTTAAGAATTTCCTGCTTTCCACTTATTTCAAGCATATTAAGATAACGGAAGAACGGCCAAAGAAACGATCTTTGTGAGGTTTCTTGCAACTGTGTTTCTTTAAATGAGTGGTTGCCGACTGGAAAAACAATAAAGTGGAGCAGTTTATGCACGATACGTACCCAGTAGACGCAATGTTTTATCTACAACCAACAGAAATGTACTCCATACTTGGCTTTTTAGACCTTCCCGTTTCTTTAATGTGTAAACATTGGTTTCAATCTTACGTCTTACTACACTGGCTTCCTCGCGCTGCGTGATTACAGAGAGACGCACCACAAATAAGAAGCCCGTACTGGCTGCAGTGTCACACGGATAATAACACGTGTAATGTGTTTCAAGTTACGTGCTACGTATTCGGTCACGGCTTCTATGCTCGGTCACAAGAACTTGTGCGGGTAGCCTATCCAGTTAGGGTGTGCTCGCCCCACCTCGTATTTTGTGCTCGCTTACTCGGTCATGCAGCACTCTATTCGGGACCCATTATGAGAAGATACCGATTTCGAGGAGGATCCCTAAAAGTGTGCTCAGGGATTATGCTGATCACTCTAACAGATCTTCATGCAACTGTACGGTTGGGCTGGTAAGGTTTAAGTGCTGTCAGGTATCGTGACGAGATCTTGCGACCTCATGAGCTGTTGTTACGAAGTGCCGTGGAACCAGCCTTTGTATTGAAGGACAATAATGCTCGACATCATAGAGCACGTATGATTGATGTTTTCTTGGAAACGGACATATTGGACGCCTGGCGTGGCCTGCTCGCTCTTCCGATTTGAGTCCCATAGAGCACGTCTGGGTTTCACTGCGGAGATGGGATGTACACATCAGCACCCGTCAACCACTCCCCAAGGCTTGTGAGCAACTCTGCAGGAAGAATTCGCCTTCAACATTAGATTGATGACACAATTCACTACATGTCTCGTCGTTGTCTGGCCTATGATTGACGTTTTCATGGAAACGGAAGTTATCGCATGCCTTACGTGGCCTGCACGCTCTTCCGATTCGAATCTCATATAACAGCGGTGTGTCTGGGATGCACTGCGGAGACGGGTTACATCGCGTCAGAATCCACCGACCACTCCCAAGTCTTGCGAGTAGCTCTGCAGGAAGAGTGGACATTATTGCCTTAACATGAGATTGACGAAACCATTCTCTACACGAACATTCGTTGTTAGGCCTGTGTTGCTGTCAGAAGTGGTCACACCCCATACAGAGTACATTAATCAGTTGTAGGAATGGTTGTGTAAATCCGTTATGCCGGAGAAAATGAAGAACATTCTTGTCTACCAATACGCTTGTTGTAGTTGTTTGCGTTCTGTATTCTTTACATTCTTTCTACTTTACTATCACCTGTTTGTACTACTTTATGAAAAAGTAAACGCAACCTTGCAAAACTTCTCTTTATTGTTTTAATTTAGGACATTACTATATATAGTTTAATTATAACGACGTCATAAATATTTTTGACATGAAATGAAAGAAAGCAGCATTAAATGTCATAACATACGTGTTTGAAGGGAAAGAAAGCAGTTGTTCATGTACTTGTTCTTTTTGTCGTCATATTTCGGTCATGAAGCAACTACCACGGGGTAAGTCTCTTAGTGCAACCCGGTCATCTAAGATATATAACTCCCCAGACGGTGAGGTAAGCAGCTGTATGTGGGAACGGCGGCAGCAGGCCTCCGGCAGTTGCAGAGGGGCTGACGTTTCGGCACACTTGCATCTTCAGAGTCGGCCACAGGTCTCGTTGCAACCGCCAAAGCGGATACCGCAGCCCGCGGACGGGCAGGGCAGCCTAATGAAGCCACCGGGCGCCAGTGGCAGGGCTAATGAAGGCGCGCAGGTTTTGCGGCAGGCGGCCAAGCAAGCAACCGCTGCGCAGGCCTGCTGTGGGGACTTAGCGCCGCAGCTCTCGCGTCCTCCCTGGTGGGCCTTGAGCCGCGTCGTCAAAGCCGCTCTCTTACTTCACTATCTCTGGCTCTCTGGTCTCGCCCTACTAAGACCGTCTGCCTCCAAGTGTTTGGCGACGTAAGGCTCAGCGGCAGCCGCAACTAGCTCTAAGTGTTTTCCGTTTGTTCTTGTAGCAGTGTAAAGGTAGTAGTAGTAGTTCTGTTTTCATTTGCTGATAAATTTTACGAAGATAGTGAACTTGTCGTCGTATTACAATTTAAGAACAACAAAAATTCGTTACTTATATCACATGGATTTATACACTTTCATGTCTAGAATGACAAGGATGTGACAGGTAATCGGCGGTCTCTTTGGATCAGGAACCATCTTGGAATTTGATAATTAAAACGCAGTCTTGATCATTATTTTAATCGGAGTGACCGGTTTCAATCCTTAAGGAACTTCTTCAGATTCCAGAACTGCAGGTAGGACTTCCATGGAGAAGGCTGCGCCGATCCACGACGCTGAACTGATTGCTCACTTCAACGTCGTGGAGTGGCGCAGCCTGCTCCATGGAAGTCCACTTGCCGTTCTAGAGTCTGAAAATGATCCTTAAGGACTGAAGCCGGTCATTATGATTAAAAGATGTTTGGTATCAGTCATTTCAAAACAATATCGCTGATAATGTTTTCATAAATTTTATTTATCTTGACATTTAACTGAAATAATTTATACACATCAAAAAAATTTTGCATCACCTCAGTTCCGAGAGTTCCGGAACGTGTACAGAATATTGAAATAGATATCAACTTCAACTTCATTTCCGCTCTTTTTATTGACTGTGTAAACCACACATGTTGTACCACTATACAGCGAGACCTTCAGAGGTGGTGGTCCAGACTGCTGTACGCACCGGTACCCCTTATACCCAGTAGCACACCTCGTTGCATTGATGCATGCCTCTACTCGTCATGGCATACTATCCACAAGTACGTCAACGCACTGTCGGTCCAGATCGTCCCACTCCTCAAAGGCGATTCGACGTAGATCCCTCGGAGTGGTTGGTCCATAGACAGCCCTTTTCAATCTATCCCAGGCACATTAAATATGGTTCATGTCTGGAGAACATGCTGGTCATTCTAGCAGAGAGAGGTTGTTATCCTGAAGTCATTCACAGTATGTGCCCGATCGGGGCGCAAATTGTCGCCCATGAAGACGAATGCCTCGCCAATATGCTGCCGATATGGTTGCACTATTGGTCGGAGGCTCTCATTCACGTTCGTATAGCCGATACGGCGCCTACCATGACCACCAGTGGCGTACGTCGGCCCAGCATAATGCCACCCTAAAACAGCAGGGAACCTCAATCTTGCTGTACTCGCTGGGAAGTGTGTCTAAGGCACTCAGCCTCACCAGGTTGCCTTCAAACACATCTCCGACGATTGTCTGGATGAAGGCATATGCGACACTCATCGATGAAGAGAATGTGATGCCAATTCGGCATGTTCTTGGGCCCACCTGTACCGCACCACATGGTGTCGTGGTTGCAAAGATGGACTTCGCCATAGACGCCGGGAGTCAAGTTGTGCATCATGCAGCCTATTGCGCACTCGTAACACGACTTCCTGTGGCTGCACAAAAAGCATTATTCAACACGGTGCCGTTGCTGACAGGGCTCCTCTGACCCATAATCCATAGGCAGCGGTCATCCACTGCAATAGTAGCCCTTGGGAGGCCTGAGCGAGGCATGTCATCGACAGTTCCTGTCTCTCTGTATCTCCTCCATGTCCGAACAACATCGCTTTGGTCCACTCCGAGACGTCTGGACACTTCCTTTGTTGAGAGCCCTTCCTGGCACAAAGTAACAGTGTGGACGCGATCGAACCGCGGTATTGACCGTCGAGGCATGGTAACTACAGATAACACGAGTCGTGTACCTCCTTCCTGGTGGAATGACTGAAACTGATCGACTGTCGGGCCCCCTCCGTCTACTAGGCGCTGCTAATGCGTGGTTGTTTTCATCTTTAGGCGGATTTAGTGACATCAAAGGGATTGTGTCTGTGACACAACATCCACAGTCAGCGTCTATCTTCAGGAGTTCTGGGAACCGGGGACATTTAGGAAACCTAAATCAGGACTACCAGATGAAAATTGCGGCATCCTCCCTCCAAATAAAAGATCAGCCTGTTTACAACAGTGCTACCACAGTCCGTTAATTCATAGTGTGGAATACTGTTTTCTCAACAGTTCGTGGTTAAGTGGTTAGCATCACAGCCCCTTGATCTAAGTGTCCCGGGTTTATTTTCCCAGCTGTGTTGGGGATAATCTGCACTCAGGAACTGGCTACTTGCGTTATCTTAGTCATTTCACGTCATCTTGATGACAAAGGAGCAAAACTCGCCAAAATGGCGCCACATAGAGCGACCTGTACCAGGAGTCCCACCAACCGTGTAAAGGGTGGGTATCTTCTGCTCGATACTGCCATACAATCATTTCCGTTATTCTTTCACAAAGTTGTTATTTCCAATAGTGTTTCGCAAATATAACGTACAGCATAATGCTGCAGTATTCATTAATTTGTCACTCGCAGTAACTGCGATCACTACACACATATGCACAACGGATTTCAAGATGTAACACTGCACATCGAAATATCATCTGACGTCAAAAAACTAGGGATGACTATAAGTTTTCCATTTTGTATACTGCAGCTCCTGATTTGCTGGCCTGAAAGACAGTCTGTATCCCCCTACACTGAGTGAGACGTTCAATTCAAAAGCAAGATGTGGTGTTAGCATTGATGTGTTGGCAGAAGAGCCAACACCGTATAGCTAGAGGAGTCCGAAATGCACGCGTTAAAGCTCACACAGGCTGGCGTGAGGTCTGGAAAATGACAAGGAAGTATAGTAGCCAAAAATAATACATAGCTTCTGGAATACTTAACTTTAATCCATAATTGTTGTACATCGCTCTTTACGGTACAGGTTTTACAATCTCAATATTAACTGGTAATGGCGCCTTGCTAGGTCGTAGCAAATGACGTAGCTGAAGGCTATGCTAACTATCGTCTCGGCAAATGAGAGCGTATTTGTCAGTGTAGCTTCGCTAGCAAAGTCGGCTGTACAACTGGGGCGAGTGCTAGGAAGTGTCTCTCTAGATCTGCCGTGTGGCGGCGCTCGGTCTGCAATCACTGACAGTGGTGACACGTGGGTCCGTCGTATACTAGCGGACCGCGGCCGACTTAAAAGCTAGCACCTAGCAAGTGTGGTGTCTGGCGGTGACACCACAAGCATTACACAATGCATAGCTTTATGAGTATGGTCTTTTATGATCAGTGTCACTTTGTTGGATATTTACGTATTGTAAATTCCTTGGTGGTTTGATTTGCTTTCTCTGGAAGCAGTTCTCTTATTTTATCGGTGAATACAATATTCCTGAAAACAGCAACGATAATTTCGTCATCATGATTACCGCTACTGGGAGAGTCATTGTTCTACATCAAGAAAAGTATTCGTCCGAAAATGCTACCCTGAGAAATACGTACACTAACGTATTTTGGTTCTGATAAGTGTTCACTTAGCCTCGCCTAATGTATGTACACACAAATTACACACATCGTATTTTCTCTCTATTTGTATCCTGTCTACTAGGTACGATCGAAACAAGTCATTAGCGATACAAGTTGTTCCAAATGTTTCTAAAATATTTAGTAGATTGTTATGGTGCCCAGGAAGCTGTTTTTCGGCTATCGAAACAACACAAAATCAAATAATATTAATGGAGTTATTTACAGTAATTGAATTGACAATACTCAACTTAGCGGACGTACAATGATTCGTTGCAGATAATTGGCGACATGCAAATAAACAGTGTCTGTCGATGTACAAAAATTTCATGTAAGAAATTAATAACGAATCGCACAAGTTCACGTAAGTCACTGCTCGTCTTCTACTGCGGTCTTCTAGTGCGGCTCTTTTAGTGGGCCGTGGCTAATTTTTTTTTTTCTTTATTGTGTTTTCATTCCCCTGCCCCATATGGTCAGGGGAGGGCTGTCAGCAGCACAATCCGCCGCTCTTCAGCCGAGTGACACGACAACTAAAACAAGAATAAAATAATACATACATAAGGAGATAAAAAAAGGGGAACATGAAACAGAGTAAGGGGAGAAAATGGAGATAAAAATACACTGACATGTAGACGTTCATCGGGGACAGTTAAAAAAGTCACCAGAAAGTTAAAAAACACAGTTGGCGGTTCTTAAAACACAGAGAAGATACTGGATGCGCATGCACAGGTTAAAAGTTGGCCACAGTATTAAAAACACTCCGAAACAACACACTTAAAACCCACTTGGAGCACACACGACGAAGAATAAAACTACCAGGTAGGACCTGCCGAGGGAAAGGTCAAAGAGGGTGGAAAAGGAGGGGAGAGCATGGGGCAGCTGGGGAAGCGGCGGGATGAAGAGACGAGGGGCAACTGTGGGTTCACGAAGAGGCAGGAGACACATGGGGCGGGAGAGGAAAAGGGAAGACAGGGCAGAAGGGAGCGCAGAGACACTGAAAGAAGACACAAGATATGGAGGGGGAGTAGGAGGGGAAATCCGCTCAGAAGGAGGGAGGGGGAGGTGAGGGAGCCCTGAGGAGGAGGCAGGAAGAGGGGGTTAGAGTTTGTAAGGCCGTGGCTAGTCGGTGCGTCGCTTTCATTCTCTTCGCGTAGATGTCACTCCTGTCGCGGTGACGTCCTAGTCAGCGTGCTAGTGACTGATGTCGTCTCACAGCCCTCTCTGCTGTATCGTTCTTGATGCTCGTGCCGTTACGCTGGAATAGTACTCTTACCATTTCGAAAATAAGACTGTGTTTTAGTTGTAAGGTCCTATTAATTCAAGTAATTCCTTAATCTGCATAATTGATTCCATTATTTTTGAGAACGATTATTGAAGCGAAACGGATCCATAGTTTCCTATGTCTTCTGTATTACCATTTTTTTTTTTTTTTGCAGAGGCGCAGCCCTTGTTGTTGTTGTTGTTGTCTTCAGTCCTGAGACTGGTTTGATGCAGCTCTCCATGCTACTCTATCCTGTGCAAGCTTCTTCATCTCCCAGTACCTACTGCAACCTACATCCTTCTGAATCTGCTTAGTGTATTCATCTCTTGGTCTCCCCCTACGATTTTTACCCTCCACGCTGCCTTCCAATACTAAACTGGTGATCCCTTGATGCCTCAGAACATGTCCTACCAACCGATCCCTTCTTCTGGTCAAGTTGTGCCACAAACTTCTCTTCTCCCCAATCCTATTCAATACTTCCTCATTAGTTATGTGATCTAACCATCTAATCTTCAGCATTCTTCTGTAGCACCACATTTCAAAAGCTTCTATTCTCTTCTTGTCCAAACTATTTGCCGTCCATGTTTCACTTCCATACATGGCCACACTCCATACAAATACTTTCAGAAATTACTTCCTGACACTTAAATCTATACTCGATGTTAACAAATTTCTCTTCTTCAGAAACGCTTTCCTTGCCATTGCCAGTCTACATTTTATATCCTCTCAGCCCTTGTCTGTTTGAAATACTCTGCAAATTTCTCTTGATGTGAATGACTGGTTTATGAAATTTGTTAAATTGGTGATATTCTCTATGTGCATTGTTTCAGCACACACGTTGATATTTCATTTACGCCTACTGACTTGTTATTCACTTAATTTTGTAGAGTTTTATAGACTTCATGTTCTGCAGTTGCTAGTAACGTAATTGTGCTCCCACTTGATGCATAATTATCTACAGGTTTTATATTTGTCGTAATTTCTTTGCATTATTTGAAAATTTCCATTTCCATAATTTGAAGGTGGAGTAGTCATTCATTACTTTATTGCCCTCCCTTACCATTATGCCATTGTGCTTTTCAGTTTTTCTCCCTGTTTCAAGTTTAATAATATGACTTTTAATATCAGCATTACATATTACTTTGTTATTAAATGACGTTTTTTCAACCATTTGCAGAGTCTTCCAAATCATTTTATACCAATGATAGAAATTTAGGCAATGTGCCTTATTATGACTCTTTTTCATTGAACTGCGGTACTTACGGGTTTGTGATTACTTCCCTACTAGTTTATGCTATCCGCTTCTTTTTGTAACGTATTAATGCTGATGTGGGCGGTGTTGGAAATGTCTTTTTAAAATTCAGTTTATTATTCAGAATTTACAGAATATTTCATTTACATTGATTACTCTATACTCTTCATCTAAACTTCGGTTTATTGGTTCTCTTCAAAAATATTGTATTTAGATACCTGACAAATTTTTTTGGGCCTGCACTTTAGGGATTTTTCCGATACTAGTTTTACTGTTACCATTTCCCTTCTCAATATTTGTGATCACATAGTAGATTATTTATGTCTCCACACAAAAATGCGTTGAATTTTGCTGTCGAGACTTTATAAAGAATGTCTGTTAATTTATTGGGAAAGTGTCCACTCTGTCATTGGGAGGTCGATACACAAAGAAACCAATTAATTTCTTGTTGATATCATTCCTATTAGTTTAACAGCTGATATTTCAAAGCTTTTATCTTCGCTTACTGGACTGGGGTGATACCTTGGTTTCACTGGGTTATTTTTGTGAGACAAATACAAGACACTCCACCCTTTGAATCAGTCATATAATAAGAATCTGTCGTTTCATACAATGATAATACCACATGTATGATTTCTATTTCAGTGCACTAGAGCTAAATGACACAATATACTGTGCAGCTGAAAGAATGAAACTCGGCTTTAAACTGTAGTATTATTTACTCATTGCTTCTTTTGATGAAAGATTGTTAAATATATGAAAAGTCTATTGACATTTATTTCCAATTATGTGTTTTTCTCTGTGGTATATAGAATGCTGCCAGTTCGTGTGTTAAAAATCTATCATTTGAGTGCTTACTGCTAAATTTTTTATAGTGGCTGGAAGTACTCTTTAGGCAGAGGAACATGTCTGAATTTATCTTTAAAAAAGTCCTGTTTCTCATGTCCATGACACCGAGGACTTGAGCATGTGTTGCCTGATATGCGCTATATATACTTTCCTGAAGCAAGTATACCAGGCTTCCCCGACCTCTTTAGGTGTACCCCCTGCCTACCGAAACCCTATCTATCGATAGACGCGACTGGTACCTGAGTAATGTGCACAAAGGTGGCTGTCATCAGTGCCACTCCCATCCCCATATTAATCAATCTCACGGCTCCTCTACGTTGTGGCCGATCATGATGCCGGGAAAGCGGGATAAAGTGGCCACGAGTCAGGGAAGGTACCTTTCCCAGGTCACAACCTATGCCATGCGCCCCATACCTACCTAGTGTTTCCATCATGACCCACTATCACTACATTGTCGTCTTTTAAAGAATCTCTAATTGAAGACCATATGCCATCTATAACTTGAATTTATCTTTCTATTATTTGCAGTCGCTAGTGGCCTGGCACGCTGCCCCCAACCTTTCTGTAACTGAATGCCAACACGTCGTTCATAGCAATTACATATCAGCAGCACTTCCTTGTTTCCAAAAGTTTGCACGTTCCTACGCTTTCTGATCTCGTCTGAAGTGTCTTAAACATTTCATGTTCCTATTTCTACCTGACAATATTTTCCTTTTACCGCTGACTGTGGCTGATACCTGGTTTTAGTATTGATAGTACAACTATTAGATCGCTTTCTTTTTCTCCGCATTACTACCAACGTCCAGTTTCACGTGGTGTCCTCCTCTCTGTCTCCTGTGATCGTGATCAAATCCCTTCTTCTTTCCTCTAACTGTACCAGAAGAGCACAGTTTTTCTCTTCCTGCACCTCAGTCAGAATGTTCCTTTTGCATATTCTGGGGTTGCAGGGGAGAGTCCCTTTTGTTTCCAGAATGTTGTCCCCATAGTTCTTATGACAGCGCAGTGAAAATAAATCCTACAAGATGGGCAGTTGACCCCCTACTCACTACCCCATCAGAGTCCCACATTTTTCATTCATGGCATGTTTCGAAAGGAGAATTATGATAACTTTAAAAAAGTATGATGTTCATCAAAGACACGAATTTGGCTGCATTTAAACAATACGGAGACTGAAGTGTTTTGTGCTGTTGCCATTGTATTTTACTGATTTAGAGATATAATTACAGGAAAGAGTAAAGTAGTAGTTTCTTTGTGCCGAGAGAAATAGTGTTACCAAGATTGTATGGTTAGCTTTTTAATCGTATACAGTTCGGAAACTTTCGGCCTAGAGTGCGTCTACACAACTAGATACTAACACGAAATACAATTCGAACATCTTGAAGGCACTTTTACGAAGAGATTGGACACCACTGAAATTAGAAGGTCTATCGTTTTAAAGAAGCTTCCAGTATTAAGGAAAGTAAAACAAAATTTTCGATGTTTATAACACGTAGAATCTCGCCTTAAGCCGCGGCTATCTTAACTTCAAATAATATAAGTTGTTTTTAATGAAAAACACTATAGTAAAGCGAAATATTCACTTGTGTAACAATAACAAACTCTACAACAAAATGCAAAACAAAATAAATATGAGTTAATCACTATTTAATCTTAAATGATCACATTTTGTGTTCGAGATATAGCGATGTATCACTATCGGCGGCCATATAGGTCCATTCACCTTCTTTGGAGGCTGTCTTCTCAGCTGTTATGTTGTAACGTGTTACAATGTTTGATGTGGTTGATGCAAGAAGTGGAGAACGCTTGTGAATTAGAAGTCACGGACATACGACTCCTGCCTTTGGTCCAGTGGAAAAGAGAATCGAATACTTAATTAGTTTCTTTAACTGCTGTCTATGATTCAAAGTAATGTTATGAACTATCTATTTCGGCCCATAATTACCATCCTATCTGAATAAAACATACCAAGCCTTATATTATCCAAATAAAGTATCGTAGTCAATGGATATAAAATAATTGACTTGCCACCATGGAGCAGCCCGTCTGGCGCACTCAATCTTTTGACCGCCCACTCACTTGCCAGCGATCATAATGTCAAAACAAAGAAGAGAATGCAGAAGCTCCTGCGGCATCGGCGGTAGCTTTGGATGACGACAAGAAAAACAAACGTTGACTGATGAATAGTTTAGGGATAAATCTGTTTCCTCGACTAAATCTATTCCGAAACTTCAAATTTCAAAAAGCCGCAGACGAACCTTTAAAAATATAAGACGTAATAATTGTTGCTGCTTACCAAAGAGATATGAGCTAAATCTGAGAAAAAGAAGTGCACATTAGAACTACTATCGATGCGGAACGTAGAAGCAGCCGCAGCATTACGATTTGTCGGTACGAGCGAACGTTATGAATACCTAGTAGTTGGCATACTGACTTGGCCTGAGCTGCTTGGAAGTCATCCCTGAAACGCCCTATCTTCGCACCATTACAACCAGCATACTCACCAGAACGTGGACACCATTACATTGTATTTACTTAGGTTTATATTTACATATAGGTTTGCTTAAATGAAAAGTAGAGATATAAACGTAGGCTTCCGCGGACATTGTCTCATTTAATATAATTTTTCTAGGTTTATGGCCGTGTTGTCAATATACATAAAACTACCTACGTTTCGGTCCCTGTTACAAGTTACTTTCTTCAGGCTGAAGATCGTCGCTTGAAACAGGCATCGTAACGTCGGTAGTTTGATATATATTGAAATTGCGGTCATAAACTCAGAAAAAATTTACTGAGAAGTAGAGAGTTACTGATAGGGAAGATTGCTATTTTGAAGTGACCATCAACTTCATTGTTTCAAATAATTATAATGAGTTACATAATTATCTCAATGTCGTTATATCCGTAACGCGGCTAATTTGGTTGATCGTCTCTTGCAGTAAAGCATGTTGGAAATGACTGGCGCCGTTGCAGTTTTGCTGACTGATAAATGCGTGCACAGTTGGGAGCAGAAATCGTGATGAATGACATATATATAAAATCTACATATCCTTTCGCTTGTCAGCAACTTACTATATGACTGGATGCATTACATTCCGAAGGGCAGTGACATTATTCACAAGGAGAACGATCTGAACTTTGTATACACAGGTTCAAATGGTTCAAATGGCTCTGAGCACTATGGGACTTAACTGCTGTGGTCATCAGTCCCCTAGAACTTAGAACTACTTAAACCTAACTAACCTAAGGACATCACACACATCCATGCCCTAAGCAGGATTCGAACCTGCGACCGTAGCGTTCGCGCTGTTCCGGACTGTAGCGCCTAGAACCGCTCGGCCACTCCGGCCGGCTGTATACACAGGAATAGCTTACCCGGAAGTTGTGACGTCATCTTTGACCAGTTACTTCTCTCCTGAGCTCATTTATTTTTTGAACTTGTGCAAGAAGCACATGTTACATGTTTACCCACAAAGCAAATAAACTGTTTCAGAAATCTGCCTTGGTTTCAGTAATTTGTGCAGTACATGCCACTTAATTACGCGTTAGGGTATTTGTTGTTGGTGTTGTAGTCTTCAGTCCAGAGACTGCTCTCCATGCTATTCGACAATCATCAGTTATTTTGCTCCCAAAATAGCAAAACTCTTTTACTACTTTAAGTGTCGCATTCCCTAATCTAATTCCCTCAGCATAGCGCGAGCTAACTGAGCTACATTCCATTATCCTCGTTCTGCTTTTGTTGATGTTCATCTTATATTCTCCTTTCAAGACACTGTCTATTCCATTCAGCTGTTCTTCCAGGTCTTTGCTGTCTCTGATAGAATTACAGTGTCATCGGCGAACCTCAAAGTTTTTATTTCTTCTCCATGGATTTTAATACCTACTCGAATTATACTTCTGTATGCTTCACTGCTTGCTCAACATAAAGATTGAATATCATCAGGGATAGGCTATAATCCTGTCTCACTCGTCTCCCACCCACTGCTTCCCTTTCATGTCGTTCGACTCTTATAACTGCCTTCTGGTTTCTGTACTATTTGTTAATAGCCTTCCGCGCCCTGTATTTTACCCCTGCCACCTTCAGAATTGGAAAGAGAGTATTCCAGTGAACATTGTGAAAAGCTTTCCCTAAGTCTACAAATACTAGAAACGTAGGTTTGCCTTTCATTAATCTATCTTCTAAGATACGTAGTAGGGTCAGTATTTGCCTCACGTGTTCCAATATTTTTAAGGTATTCAAACTGATCTTCCCCGAGGTCGGCTTCTACCAGTTTTTTCCATTCGTCTGTGAAGAATTAGTGTTAGTATTTTGCAGCCGTGACTTATTCGGTAATTTTCACATCTGTCGACACCTGCTTTCTTTGGGATTGGAATTATTATATTCTTTTTGAAGTCTGAGGGTATTTCGCCTGTCTCGTACATCTTGCTCACCAGATGGTAGAGTTTTGTCAGGACTGGCTCTCCCAATGCTGTGAGTAGTTCTAATGGAATGTTGTCTACTCCCGGGGCCTTGTTTCGACTTAGGTCTTTCAGAGAGTATTTGTAATCTTCTTATTTCAGTCGGCTTTGTGGCATGGTTACCTGTAAAGCAAATAGACTCTCTCATAAATCTGCCTTGTTTTCATTAGATTGTAGAGTATATGCCACGTAATTGTGCATTAAAGTACTTGTAGTATTTTTACTTCGGACGTTTCGTCTCAAGAAGAGTGAAAAATTTTACTCATTCGTTTAAGGACGTAACAGCAAGAACGTCCTGACTAGCAAAAAATGGTTCACTTGACTCTGAGCACTGTGGGACTTAACTTCTGTGGTGTTCAGTCCCCAAGAACTACTTAAACCTAACTAACCTAAGGACATCACACATACCCATGCTCGAGGCAGGATTCGAACCTGCGACCGTAGCGGTCGCGCAATTCCATACTGTAGCGCCTAGAACCGCTCGGCCACACCGGCCGGCCCTGACTAGCAATGCTACCTCAGTTGGAAACATAGCTCCAGCGTAGTTTTTTTCACTGTTGTGAATTTCAAAATAGGTTCGAAATTTTCACACTGGTGCCAATGGCAGTACGTCACTATTAGGGCGTGGACGCAGTTGGCTACCTGCTGACTCCCTGGGGAGGCGTTAATACTGCTTCCATCTGGCGAGTGCTGGCACCTCCCGTGTCTGCCACAGCACAGCACGACACAGCGAGCGTCCCTTTCTGGTGTCCGCAACACTCGCTCCGCTGCCGTTCCTGGCAGTTTCTTTGAACTCAGCAGGTGCGTTTTGTTTATTTATTTATTGTTTTCACCAGTCTGCTGATTGCTTTCCCGCGGCGTGTCATCAGTTTAATGCCCCCATCTCTGAGTAGCACCTACACCCGAAGTCTTCGGCTGTTTGTTAGGTATATGCCATTCTCTATCTACCTATGCAGTATAAATCTCCCTCTAGTGCTGTGGTAGTTATATGTGACGCCATATCACCGTGTCCCTTCTTTTGATCTACTGTTTCCACAAATTCTTTCCTTGCCTTCCTGCGCAATATCTCTTCGTTTCTTACCTTAACAGTCCAATTAATTTTCAGCATCCATGTCTAACAACAGAACTGTTAATACAAAACGGAACAACAATGGTCTGGCCATAACTATGGGTTCTTAGCTACAACATATAAAAATTGGTTCACTTTATTACATAATGACTAATATATTTACTTACATTACATAATCCTTTGCCATAGGAGTGCTGGCTAACTTACAGCTGCCACTGACTAACTAGCAAACTCTTCTCTAAAAGTACAATGTTCAGTATTCACAAAAGTACGTTTGCACCTGAGGCTTGAACAACACGTTACCCTACTCAAGGATATTAACTGCTAGCTGAAGCGATGTATTGGGGTAGAGAGCTTATGTGCTCAACATTATATTGACCTCATTGTGAGGGTGCCCCTGTGCTGAGGGAGGAGGCATGTCTTCTTCAGCCTCTCACATCCGTCACTGTGTACTGTAGTGAGACATCGCTAACGCCTATGATGTTGATGTGTACTGCCAACTTTGGTGTGGTTCCACAACCTTTGGACGATACTATAACAGTTCAGTTATCTCAAATCCGGTTTTTCAGCAGTTCATGATTCACTTCCACACAATGCTATGCTCCAGAAATCAGTAACTGTCTTTCTCCTTGATTCCTTACAAAATAGAGCTATAGCAGACATGGGGCTGCAGAGATGGTTACAATGTCAGGACAGTAGGTAGCAGAGGGATGAGGTGAGGCAGCATGTAAGTGAAGGCGCACAGATAGGCTTCAAAATTAATGTTTTAGTTTGCACTATTACATTGGCACTGCCTCGATGCAGGAAGGCGACCACGGCCATACTCCACAGGAAGAGGTCAGGATTGTCACTACCAACCAGCCAGCTGGCTGCAATATGTGCACTCCCAGCTTTTCTGGCACCTACTCTTGATGCCTTGCACGTGAGTCTGATGCATGAGCCACATACATTCGGTGTCGGCAGTGCATGATCACGGACAGGTGGTTGAAGTTAATTCTTCAACGAGTGGCCGTGCTGAAGGCACATGATGGAAGAATACTGCTGTGCAAAGGTTGGGGTCCTTTGCCCGAGGGCAGGAGACCACTGCTGCTGTAGTGAGCCAGGAAGGTCCTCTGCAATGAGACAGTCTGGAGAATGGACATAGTGCAGAAAGCTGGTACTGTGGCACACACCGAAAGTCGTGATTGCTGCTACCAGCTACACGTGGTCATCTCACCTGGTGTATTTTCCATGTCCTAGTGGAACTGCTGTGCTTGAATGAAACTGCAACAAAATTGGCAGCTGTTTATATAAGGTGGCAGTACATCTGTTATGCCAATGCAGACACATATTCGGCAACACCGCTGAAACCCGCTGATGGAGTAATATGGGTGCCCAAAAGGCAAATATCGTGCATTACTGCTTTTGTGGCAGGTTTCACGGAATAGGCCTGGTCATTATCCCAATAATGCAACAATTGGAAGCTATAAACTAAATGAAAACACATGGCGCTCGCCTGCTATCAATGTCTGCTGCAGTACTCCACCACACTTTCTCACAGGTTTAGCTTTAAAATGGTAGTGGCACTACACTAGCCCCATCCATGGGAAAGACTGGCCACTCATGTGCCACTTAAGACTGATCTGCCACAGCAAATCACATGTGTAGCACAAGCTTAATCTACAAAGCCAAGAGATCGCATACACCTTACAAATCTTAAACGCTATATTTATTCTTACGCTATAAAAAATTTGCTTTAACTACTTCACTTAATAGTCCATTAGTTCCTCTGGAGCACACATTGCATGCCGTTACACTTCTCAAGCCTTGCTAGTCATGCGTCCTTGGTAAATCTCTTTGCCAAAGATAACGACTCGTTCCGTGGCTTCATAACCTCTGAAACGCCAGAAAATACATTTCTTTTCACACCCACGCTACCTCAATATTCCACACATACACACTTCAGCCATCGTCACCTTGGTATTTCTTATGATGCTTCTTCTCCTAACATTTTCCAAGCCCCAGAAGCTGCTCATTACCTTAAATACTAAGAAACATATTTCACTACTGGGCGCCTTGGCAGGTTTATGGACATACAACTCCTAACTCTCCATACCACTCCTATAAACTGAAAGTGACACTGGAGAACTCTTTATCTCTTAATAATTTATGCTAGACGTATCACCTTTAACAATAAATAGTCTGGTTCCAGTAATCTCTTAGACTCAGCATTTCATTTGTCTGTCCAGTGACTTTTTAACCCGTTGTTTTGGAATTTCTTTTAGAACACGTCCCTTCGACAAGACTTCCCCTATCCTTCCCTAGAAAACATATTCTGAAATTTATCCTCACGCATGAACCACATACAGTAGTACTATTCACAATACTATGACAAAACTTCTACAGTTAGTCCCTCTTACTGTAGTAAGTGTAGCGCTCAAGACAATTTCTTCCGAAATGCGTAGCCTTCTGGTACTCGAAGCAACTTCTGGTGCATTGTGCCATTATACCAAGCGAATTACGCTTTAGAGTATTCAAACACAATTTTACTAGTTTGCCCAATAGGACAAACGCACGCCGTGGCAGCTCTACACGGCCGACAGTTTTCAGTCGCCAAAGATTACATTTGCTACGATGTTTAGTCAGAATATTTTCTTCAACGTTTACTTCCAGCTTCGCCTCGTAACCTTCACCTACATCACACCCTTCGCGAACACCCGACTGCGGCTGTACTGTAAACAGCTCGTACCTCAAGTCGGAAGATAGCCCCGCAATACTGTGACCCAATACTCGTGCAACCGTTACATTCTGAACCTCTGGCATTCATTGCTCAACAGATTCAGCCTGATGGTTAGTTTACTGACTTTACTGACACGTCTCCTATTGGCCTATCCATTCCGCTTCTGAGGAGCTATATTTGCCTGTATCGTTTCTTTCACAACATCCGCAATGCAGCTACCAACTTCTGTTGCCTCTTCTGTAGTAACTAAAATAACAACAGCGTCTGCAGTTCTCCTCTGCACGACGCAAAAATCATAGATAGATGCACTTTCTTGTGCGTCTGCCCCAGGTTCTCTGGCTTTAAGACGACGCTCATTATCACCAAGTGGGGTACATATCACTACACTTAAATTACCAATGTTGTTATCCCGACACTTAATCCACACTCATTCTGTGTGATACCGCACTAGAGTTACTTCACTCTCTGTAATTCCACGTAATATCCGAGCTTATACCTCTACGAAACTCTATAGCGCTCACAATCTTAGTATTCTCCTCCCTAATTATCTTAATCTAACCTCTCAAAAACCGGCCGTCAAGATCGGTCTGTTCTTCACAGGACTGGCACATCTAACCACACCCATGGTGGACGGAGAACTTGCTGGAACAGGTAAACTAAATACCGGCCCGGTCCCTTCCCTTTCAGCTTCCTCCTTCTTCTTGCCCTCGGCCTCCTCATTTTTCCTTCTTTAAATCCTTTCCATAATATTCCTAATATTCACACTCCCAGGCACGTTTTCAGTCAACCAACTGTCGAGGCTTCTCTGGACCTGCTCTGTAAACTCTGCAGTCTTGCGATAAGCCGTTTCTCCATGGCCCGAATCACTTCCAGTCTCTTAGACAACTCCTCACTGTCCTCATATGACCTATCCACTTCGGCGTCTAAAACTTTTGAGTCTTCCTTCGTGGTAACCCCTTGCAATACTAAAGCTTCGCCCCTGCGCTACCGACCACGACACGACTACCTTCAATCAGTTACACACACGCAAACGAAAAAAATACTTAAACACACAACTATTCTAATACTTTACAGTCTCATATACCAAGCCACAATCTTTGATCTGACCACTAGCGACGCTAACTACATATATTTCCTTTGACGTCGTGAAACCCCCATTCAAGGTATACAAAAAAAGACCGAAACAAAATCGAATTTGCGAAGGACCCCTAACTGATATACTATCAAACAATTTAACTGCTCTTGCCTGGCTGGTTGCTAATAATGACAACGCTGAACCTGCTGAATCATTCGTCATACTTCATTGCTTATACCGGATGTCTCTCCTAAGAGCCGTCAGTGTCATTTTTTCTGGTATTTTGGTAGTTACCTGCAACTACGCTTTTGCACTGCGTAGCTGGAGTCAGCCGAAAGAATTACTGCTCGTCGCGCCTTTGATGCGACACCCAATGACAGCACAAAGCGTGTGTTGACGGAAAGCGTCGGTTTGTTTTCTAGTCATCTTCGTTTCCCCTTTATCGAACATCTGGTTGGGTTGGTGTATCAATGGAACTTCGCCACTTTATCTTCGCACCATTCTTCTTCACAATTTGGTTCCATAGAAGATTTCTCCTCCTTAAAGTCAATTTTATTGTATCGGTCCACCTTGTTCTCGGTCTTACTCTTGGCCTCATACCCTCAATATTGAACTCCATCATTCTTCGAGGTATTCTTCTCTCTTTCATCTTCTTCACCTGCCCAAACAATTTTAATCAATTCTTTTCAATTTTGTCACTCAACTTCTCCACTCCAATTTCCTTCCTAACATCTTCAGTTTTCACTCTGTCTCTCTACAGCCATCCAGCAGCGTCATAGTAGTCCTGGACGCTTGGCGGCAGCAGTCAGCACGGGCCAGGCCAGTGCTGTCGCTGCTGAAGTGTTAGTTAATCTTCGGATTTTAGTCTCCCCGTTAATACATATCGATAAAACGCATATCGGATTAGACTAATCTGGGAACGCTCTTTGGAATGGGTATGTAAAATTCCGCTTTAAAAATCATATTGTTTGAAAAGTAGACACTGGGCGTCTCATGAGAGACGAGCGCTATTTGTTTGGAGTGTCTACAGCTACTCAACACAAAAGCGAAATTTCAAATACACTCCTGGAAATGGAAAAAAGAACACATTGACACCGGTGTGTCAGACCCACCATACTTGCTCCGGACACTGCGAGAGGGCTGTACAAGCAATGATCACACGCACGGCACAGCGGACACACCAGGAACCGCGGTGTTGGCCGTCGAATGGCGCTAGCTGCGCAGCATTTGTGCACCGCCGCCGTCAGTATCAGCCAGTTTGCCGTGGCATACGGAGCTCCATCGCAGTCTTTAACACTGGTAGCATGCCGCGACAGCGTGGACGTGAACCGTATTTGCAGTTGACGGACTTTGAGCGAGGGCGTATAGTGGGCATGCGGGAGGCCGGGTGGACGTACCGCCGAATTGCTCAACACGTGGGGCGTGAGGTCTCCACAGTACATCGATGTTGTCGCCAGTGGTCGGCGGAAGGTGCACGTGCCCGTCGACCTGGGACCGGACCGCAGCGACGCACGGATGCACGCCAAGACCGTAGGATCCTACGCAGTGCCGTAGGAGACCGCACCGCCACTTCCCAGCAAATTAGGGACACTGTTGCTCCTGGGGTATCGGCGAGGACCATTCGCAACCGTCTCCATGAAGCTGGGCTACGGTCCCGCACACCGTTAGGCCGTCTTCCGCTCACGCCCCAACATCGTGCAGCCCGCCTCCAGTGGTGTCGCGACAGGCGTGAATGGAGGGACGAATGGAGACGTGTCGTCTTCAGCGATGAGAGTCGCTTCTGCCTTGGTGCCAATGATGGTCGTATGCGTGTTTGGCGCCGTGCAGGTGAGCGCCACAATCAGGACTTCATACGACCGAGGCACACAGGGCCAACACCCGGCATCATGGTGTGGGAGCGATCTCCTACACTGGCCGTACACCACTGGTGATCGTCGAGGGGACACTGAATAGTGCACGGTACATCCAAATCGTCATCGAACCCATCGTTCTACCATTCCTAGACCGGCAAGGGGACTTGCTGTTCCAACAGGACAATGCACGTCCGCATGTATCCCGTGCCACCCAACATGCTCTAGAAGGTGTAAGTCAACTACCCTGGCCAGTAAGATCTCCGGATCTGTCCCCCATTGAGCATGTTTGGGATTGGATGAAGCGTCGTCTCACGCGGTCTGCACGTCCAGCACGAACGCTGGTCCAACTGAGGCGCCAGGTGGAATTGGCATGGCAAGCCGTTCCACAGGACTACATCCAGCATCTCTACGATCGTCTCCATTGGAGAAAAGCAGCCTGCATTGCTGCGAAAGGTGGATATACACTGTACTAGTGCCGACATTGTGCATGCTCTGTTGCCTGTGTCTATGTGCCTGTGGTTCTGTCAGTGTGATCATGTGATGTATCTGACCCCAGGAATGTGTCAATAAAGTTTCCCCTTCCTGGGACAATGAATTCACGGTGTTCTTATTTCAATTTCCAGGAATGTATCTGCTGGAACACCACAGTAAAAATCAACATTCTTATTCCCACAGCCTCAGAAACCCCTCTGCGTTTACCTGCCGCATACCCAGCTCACAAGTACGGTTATACATCCGCCTAAAAACCCACTGACTTGCGATGACACAGTCAAAACAACCACAAACAAAAAGACTGCCCTCATCCTCCCGCACAAACTGCAATTTTGTAGTAGTCATCTTCATCATCTACAGATGACACCTGTGAGAGTTGTCACTCCTTCCATTGTCTCCAAACAACGTGGTGACGGGGATCAAAACTCGAGATTACGCCAATAATAACAGAATCGATTCCCTTTTTTCCGGTTTCCCAGCTATCCATAACTCACTTTCTTACCATTCTGTGCCCCAGAGACCAGTTAACCCCTCCCCACTCGCTCTTAATTCTTTCATGAGCAGCACTACAGCAGTCCCGGGGTTGGAGGGGTGGTTACGAGGTCGGGAATGCAGATGGCAAACGGTTGAGGTGGGGTTGCAGGCAAGTCAAGAACCACAGAGAAGCCGCTGCCAAAGTTAATGTTGTAGTTTGCACTGTTGCATTAGCACTGCAGCGGGCGACTGGCCAGCTGTCTGTAACATGCTTTGCTGACACCTGCTCACAGTGCGTGGCACGAGACTCTGTTGCGTGAGCTGCGACCACTGGGCGACAGTAGCACTTGGAGGAAAGCCGATTCTGCAATGAGTAACCGCACTTAGGCGCCCGTTGCATGCTCCTTCACATTTGTGCCTGTCCACCACTGGTGGGAGACTTACAGCAGCTGACCTAGGGAATTACCACTCCATACCTAGGGTACCGTTAACATCACAACACGAACGGTTGCGTTTGGAGTAGCGCAGTGACTGCAAAGCATGGACTGCTAATGTATGGCGTTGCGATACACTGATGGAAGACTGCTGCTGTGCACTTGCTGGCTGCCCCCAGGGCAGGAGTCACGTTGTATTGCCTGGTGAGCCACAAACGCCCAAGACGCTGTGGTACTTAAGTGTTATGGTTGGATATTTTGTGCAGGAAGTTCGCACTGCTACAGAGACCTGAACACGCAACTGCTGCTGGCAGCTCTATGTGGTCTTCACGTCTGGCATAGCTTCTGCATCGTAGACGATTTGTCGAGATGTGGGTGAAGTTGCTACAAAATTGACAAATATTCCTATAATATACAGGGTGTTTCAAAAAGGACCGGTATATTTGAAACGGCAATAAAAACTAAACGAGCAGCGATAGAAATACAGCGTTTGTTGCAATATGCTTGGGACAACAGTACATTTTCAGGCGGACAAACTTTCGAAATTACAGTAGTTACAATTTTCAACAACAGATGGCGCTGCAAGTGATGTGAAAGATATAGAAGACAACGCAGTCTGTGGGTGCGCCATTCTGTACGTCGTCTTTCTGCTGTAAGCGTGTGGTGTTCACAACGCGCAAGTGTGCTGTAGACAACATGGTTTATTCCTTAGAACAGAAGATTTTCCTGGTGTTGGAATTCCACCGCCTAGAACACAGTGTTGTTGCAACAAGACGAAGCTTTCAACGGAGGTTTAATGTAACCAAAGGACCGAAAAGCGATACAATAAAGGATCTGTTTGAAAAATTTCAACGGACTGGGAACGTGACAGATGAACGTACTGGAAAGGTAGGGCGACCGCGTACGGCAACCACAGAGGGCAACGCGCAGCTAGTGCAGCAGGTGATCCAACAGCGGCCTCGGGTTTCCGTTCGCCGTGTTGCAGCTGCGGTCCAAATGACGCCAACGTCCACGTATCGTCTCATGCGCCAGTGTTTACACCTCTATCCATACAAAATTCAAACGCGGCAACCCCTCAGCACCGCTACCATTGCTGCACGAGAGACATTCGCTAACGATATAGTGCACAGCATTGATGACGGCGATATGCATGTGGGCAGCATTTGGTTTACTGACGAAGCTTATTTTTACCTGGACGGCTTCGTCAATAAACAGAACTGGCGCCCATGGGGAACCGAAAAGCCCCATGTTGCAGTCCCATCGTCCCTGCATCCTCAAAAAGTACTGGTCTGGGCCGCCATTTCTTGCAAGGGAATCATTCGCCCATTTTTCAGATCCGAAGCGATTACTGCATCACGCTATATGGACATTCTTCGTGAATTTGTGGCGGTACAAACTGCCTTAGACGACACTGCGAACACCTCGTGGTTTATGTAGGATGGTGCCCGGCCACATCGCACGGCCGACGTCTTTAATTTCCTGAATGAATATTTCGATGATCGTGTGATTGCTTTGGGCTATCCGAAACATACAGGAGGCGGCGTGGATTGGCCTCCCTATTCGCCAGACATGAACCCCTGTGACTTCTTTCTGTGGTGACACTTGAAAGACCCGGTGTACCGCCAGAATCCAGAAACAATTGAACAGCTGAAGCAGTACATCTCATCTGCATGTGAAGCCATTCCGCCAGACACGTTGTCAAAGGTTTCGGGTAATTTCATTCAGAGACTACACCATATTATTGCTACGCATGGTGGATATGTGGAAAATATCGTACTATAGAGTTTCCCAGACCGCAGAGCCATCTGTTGTTGAAAATTGTAACTACTGTAATTTCGAAAGTTTGTCTGCCTGAAAATGTACTGTTGTCGCAAGCATATTGCAACAAACGGTGTATTTCTATCGCTGCTCGTTTAGTTTTTATTGCCGTTTCAAATATACTGGTCATTTTTGAAACACCCTGTAGCTGCGCAGCTGTTATGCCAATGTGCTGTTGTTAGTCACATACTCGGCATCATCTGTGTACGTCGGGGGCGCAGTAAAAGAAGAGTGACTTTTAACCATTTATTTCTGCGAATACATCTTTCCTTTAGCAATGCTACGGCGGCCCTCGGCCGCTGCTTGTCCTGGTGCACCGCAAGCGACCGAAGGCTACTCAGGAAGTGGATGCTGCGTCTCCAACTTCCGCACTCGAAGAAGGTGGCAGCTGCGTGTGTGGTTAACACACGCCAGCCTAGGAGGTTCTCGATCCCCTCCCGTAACTGTAGTTCATCTCTGCTCTCTGACACCCGCGATAATTGTTGTCGTTTGGTCGAGCAGTGCGCCAACCCTGGCCTGCCACGCAGTAAGACCCTGTGACTCAGCTGAAGTCTAAGGAACGCTGGTGTCCTGGCCCAAGTCGACACGGAAGACCCCCAGGCCTTCCCACCTACGTTGGAAGCTGTCAGCGGCGCCGAACTCGTGATTGGTTCTTATGGAAAGGAAGACATGTCTCCGGCAGCTGTTGGCAGTGTTGAGTACGAGCAGGAAATCTACGACAGACTTATACCCAGCGTTAATTTCGTGTCAGGGAATCGAGTACGCACGTCCTGTACGCCACCGATCCTCTGACCCCACTGACCTCAAATGCTGGAGTATTTATAGTGTGAAATATCGGCTGGTGTTGAACCAGCGTCACCTGCAATGACCGCATAGGCTATCCTAATACAAATGTATCAGCAATTCATATCGCGCCCTATTTGCTTAACACATTTGGTATACCAACAGACTGATCCATAACAATATTCAGTTCGCTTTCTTGCGTTAGTGGCATGGGTTCTTACTTCACGTGACAAAGTGACTTGATACTCCTCAGTAGTTTTTCTTTACTAAGCTTCTGCTGATTCTAGCTACCCAGTTCGCGCAAAGCTCTGATGTCCTGCTTTTCGCCTGACCTGCTAACGTCATGAAACGCTTTCGTTCCGTGTCGCGCTTGTTGGCACTCCCGCAAGTAACACAAAGTGAACGAGGTCGCGCAGTTACGAAATTCCAAAGCCAGCTGCCTGATACAGGGTTGGTACGTAACACCTGTAACGATCAGGAAGAAGACAGGATGACTGGATTTAACATCCCTTCGACAGCGATGTCATTAGAGACGGAGCATTAATTCAGATTTTGTCAAGGATTGGGAAGGAAATCGGCCGTGCCGTTTCAAAAACCTCTTCCCGTCATTTGCCTGGAGCGATTTAGGGAAATGACGGAAAATTCTGGATTGCCGGACGTACGTTTGAACCGTCGTGCTCCAGAATGCGAGTCCAGTGTGCTAACCACTCCGCCATCTCACTCGGTTCCAGCAAGAATCAGGGGTTACAACTACTGTTCTTGGCAGCTTTCGCTGAGCGGACATGGCTCGTATGCCAGTGATGCAACAACTTAGCTGTTGCGGTATCGGCCGCCATGTGGTCGGCCGCACTTTCAAATACGGGCGCTGCCAGTTACGCCGCCGCACTTCCTACAGCCCCCACCGCGACATCTAGAGGGCACCGTCACCAACGATTACGCCGCACTCAATGACATGCAGGCGTCCCCTCTCCGGATCTACAGCGGCTTTTGTATTTATGGTCTAACATTCATGCACTGATCTCATTTTCAGTATTTGACATCTGAATAATATTTACAGACTTTCATAGTGGAAAGGGCTCGACACGTTCTGAACAGACAATGAATTGAAGTATGACAGATATATAAATTTTAGTATCGGTGTATATGTTTCTCAGTTCAAATCTACTGTTAGCAACTGACGCTAGTACTTCAGACACAAAGCTATCTAGTACTTCTACTATTTGAGATTAGATGTAGAGTAAATTAACATCTGAACTCTCTGTTCATCAACGGCATTTGTTTCTCTCTCCTGCACCCAATAAAGAACCACACAGCGCGCAAAAAGAAGTCATGAAAGCTTCTTCTAACGGAAATTATATCACAAAGTAATCGCCAGGCAACCATTAGCTGCTATAATACTCCACATATTCTTACAGATTTACCCTTAAATTGGTAGCAGCACTACAGAACTTTCATGTATAAAACAGCTTCAAAAGTCTGACTGCAAATGTAGAGAATATTTGACGGCAAGTATGTGAAACCTTTCTGGATGAAGGAGCAAAACGCTATGTTGGTTATATTAGCTTTAATATATTCAGAACGAAAACATTTGGTATAAGTCATAAATAGTTCGCTTATCATTATTTTGTGAGCTGTAAGCAAATTAAAGTTTGCCGGTAGCGGTGGCCGAGCGGTTCTAGACGCTTCAGTCCGGAACCGCGAGACTGCTACCGTCGCAGGTTTGAATACTGCCTCGGGAATGAATGTGTGTGATGTATTGAACGAATATGGTCCGGTTGATTTGCTCTTCATTTTAAGAAGAGTTCGTTCTTCATGCATCTATCCCCAGAACTGTGCATCGCACGATTACATAACTTTTCAACTAAATTAGTTGCTTTGTGCGGATATTTTCAGCAAAACGTGTTGCGATCTACATCTTCATGTACGTGATTACTCTGCTATTCAGAATAAAGTGCCTAGGAGAGGGTTCAATGAACCACCTTCAAGCTGTCTCTCTACCGATCCACTCTCGAACGGCGCGCAGTAAAAACAAGTACTAAAATTTTTCTGTGCGAGCCGTGATTTCTCTTATTTCATCGTGATGATCATTTCTCCCAATATAAGTGGGTGCCAATAGAATGTTTTCGTAATAGGAGGAGAAAATTTGTCACATCCCGTCGCAACGAAAAGCGCCTTCGTTTTTATGATTGCCACTCCAGTACACGTACCATGTCTGTGGCACTATCTCCCCTATTAAGCGACAGTACAAAACGAGCTGCCCTTCTTTAAGCATTTTCGATGTCATTCGTCAGTCCATCTGATGCGGATCCCACACCCCCCGGGAATACTCCAGAATATGACGAACGAGCGTGGCGTAAGCAGCCTCTTTAGTAGACCTGTTGCACCTTCTAAGTGTTCTACCAATGAATCGCAATCTTTGGTTTGCTCCACCCACTACATTATCTATCTGATCATTCCAATTTAGGTTAGTTGCAGTTGTAATCCCTAAATATTTAGTTGAATTTACAGCCTTCAGATATGTGTGACTTATCGCGTATTCAAAATTTAGTGGATATCTTTTAGTACTCATATGAATAACTTTACACTTGTCTTTATTCAGGGTGAAACGCCACTTTTCGCACCATAAAGCTATCTAAATCATTTCGCATTTCGTTTTGGTCATCTGATGACTTTACAAGACGGTAAATAAGAGTGTCAAAAAAATGGTTGAAATGGCTCTGAGCACTATGGGACTCAACATCTGTGGTCATCAGTCTCCTAGAACTTAGAACTACTTAAACCTAACTAACCTAAGGACATCACACACATCCATGCCCGAGGCAGGATTCGAACCTGCGACCGTAGCAGTCGCGCGGTTCCGGACTGCGCGCCTAGAACCGCTAGACCACCGCGGCCGGCTATAACAGTGTCATCTGCAAGCAGTATAATAGGGCTAATCAGATTGTCTCCTGTGTCGTTAATATATATCAGGAACAGTAGAGGGCCTATAACACTTCCTTGGGGAACTCCGGATACTAATTTTGTTTTACTCGATGACTTTCCGTCTATTACTACGAACTGTGACCTTACTGACAAGAAATCACGAATCCAGTCGCACAACTGAGGCGATTCTCCATAGGCACACAGTTTGGTTATAAGACCCTGTGAGGAACGATGTCGAAAGCCTTCTGGAAATCTAAAAACATCGAATCAATTTGTCATCCCCTGTCGATAGCACTCATTATTTCATACACATAAAGGGCTAGCTCTGTTTCACAAGAACGGTATTTTCTAATTCAGTATTCACTATGCGTTAAAAATGCATGCATGTCTGAAGGAACAGGCACTGCTACCGTCAACAGTTGTATGAAATACAAGAAATATATTAGCAGTTACGAAAATGATCAGAATCCAGCTGCACAGTGTATTGGTGACAGTGAATATTTGTGACAGACAGGACTCGATCCTTGATTTCACACTTTACGCGTGGTGTTGACAATTCTTTCTTTATTTTATTAGTAGTGTCAGCGAGAAACAGGTTTTTCAAAGGTTTGAATTTATGTGTAACGTGCTCGAATTCTCAAATATGGGATGAACACAGTCCGAGTAATTTATGTGCTGTGATCTACCATGCCTTCAGACATACACACTGTTTTTAACTTTATTGCCTGACTTGTTGTGTTAAGTGTTTAACGCACTGTGCTGTTGTACAACATATTTGTTCACAATCAATTTTGATAATCGATCATTTTCACCGTGGAAAAATACCTGTTGTGACAACTTCAAATTTCACGTATGCTATTTAACGAGAGATGTATACACCATATCTGACTTTCAAAAGTCAGAAAAAGATACATAACTCCGTAATAGAGGCTTAAGGGGGCAGAAAACATTAAAAACGTAAGAACATGTAACAGCAGAAAGTGCGCAGTAGGTTAACGCAATAGTGCCTCGGTTTGTCTTAAATCATGTTTTCATTATGAAGTGCGGCATTAAAACTGTTTCTCTGATGCCTTAGTTCTCCTGAAGTTAAACTCACCACACTTCTACTCCTCAGTTTCCTTTTCTATTTTTCAGACCAAGGACGTTATAATAATAAAGAATCCAGTACCCAGCGCAATTGTTTGTGTCTGAGCTTCCAAAACTATGAGTTGCTGCCTTTGCCACGGAATCGCTATGAAAATATCACAATATTATAGGTGCTTTGCAACACAACCGATACAGGAGGGCGAATAAAACTCCAACAGCGTATGTACTCTGTCCATATTTAGGCACGTTCCAGGCACGTAGAAACCTTCAATATGTGTTTCGCATAAAGGACACGGTTCTGTCTAAAAAATATTTTGGCGTGAAGAAATTGCGCTGGTGTTTGCAGTGAGAGAGGTCGTTTGGTGTCCAACTATTATGGTTTCCAGGCTTTCATTCACAACAAAGTTGCAGACTTTGAATGGAGAATTCGCAGCACAATACTTGAGATCTCGCCTAAATCGAATTATAGGATCTGTGATGAATATTATAAACGTATGATAATATCGTACTCGAATACACGCCTTAGATGTATTACTCCCACACGATAATTCCTTTGGGACACACTATTACCTCGTATGTACGATTTACGCCATTATGGCAAGAAATGTACTCTAGAAGAAAAGTACGAGGTGTCAAACAACATTTAGGTTGAAATAGTACACTTACATGGTATCTTAGACGACACGATGTTCTTAATCGTCCCCTATTAGAACTCAACATTAACTTTTGAAAAATGGGCTATAAATTTTCAGCATTAATGGAAGTGTAATTAAGGAAAAGAATAAGTAACCAAGCTTATTTTTTCTTGTGATACTAATTTGTAACGTCCAGTGCACATACTCCTTTGAAGAAGATAATACCGACAATTATGTTTGGATCCAAGAGCCGTTTGGAGTCATGGTTGCATCTGAATTTAATTCCGTAGATAAGAAGTCTTACTGTGTTTTCTCGCGACAGTTCCTTAATGACAGAATATAAAATTAAGGGAACTTCACGAATTTCGTATGACTAAAATATGTTCAGTCTTGTAATTCAACGAACATTAATTGTATTTGCAACATCCTATGTAGCCGAAGCTGAAATTTTGATCAGTGAGCGAAAATTAAGCTCGAATAGGAAATGCGGCCAAGTGATTTACAAGATTTTATAAGCTGTACAGTTACTAACAAGTTCATCCATTTCATTTTTTTTTTAATTAACATATTTTCAACTGGAAGATTTCGACCTTCGTAAATGTTTGTACAATAATTTATTACGTCTCAGTACCTGTTTCGGAGTGTCATTTTCATATGTACTTAATCCACTTAAATAAGCTACATACAGACATATAAACAAATACAACAAGGTGCTTTCAACATAAAGAAAGTGACTAAGAACGCGGCCACAACCTAGCTAGATCAAATACCAACTATGTCAACATGGTGTAGGAAAATACAGTACACTGTGAGCGGGAGAGCTTTAACAGCAGCCACTAATGGTGAGAATTGAGGAACTACATGATATTGTCACATGATAAAAATTATTATTATATGTCCATTAATAATATCATGTATAATTATGTATACGGGATGTTCATGCAATGCTGCTATCTGATACGATAGATAGGCAGGCACAGGAGACTGAAAGAGGAGGAATGAACCAAACTGGGCAATGAAACATATATTTATATATTATTTGCCACGATATATTGGACAATGCGCATAGGTAGCACGCATGAAATAATTAAGAAAAATGTGATTTTACAGCCAAGCCCAGCAATCTGAATCGTACATCAGAGAGTCAGAACAAATGTTTAAACAGACTTCAGTTGAAGCAAAGTATCACTTGACTTCAAGTCTAAAAACATTAAAATATTTTCAGTGTAAACAAACTGAGAAAATTCAGGTATTTAATATGTAACAGCAAACAAGATCCATAACTTTAAGTGGAATTCCACAACACATGATATTGTGTAGAACATTTACAGCTCCAATCTCACACGACTCAGTTTGTCGCAAACAAGAGTTCAATGTACTTCAACTATTTGCTCACCGATTCGATCGAAGAAAATTTTCTCACAATGTTAAGAACAATGCATTAGATACTGATCATGTATTTCTCCTCTTAATTGGTCTAGGCATCGGCCTACGCATGAAATAAGTTTGACAACATTACATAGACAAGTCTAATTCTTCTAAACACACCAAATAATAATTAATAAATAATACTCTTACTTTTGCTGATCAACAACCTGGTATGATCAAGAATTAACCTTAACACAACTACTAAAATTAGTATAAAAGAAAACTCTGAAGCTTGGTTAATACAACGCTTACAAAAGGGAACAGATCAACTGAGACACCTTTAAAGGGTGGATTAAAATAGAGAAAACTCTATCCTGAGGTAATATTAACGATGAATTGAGAAACAACTTTGCAAATGCTGAAGCACGTATTCGCAATGGTAAAGTTACACTAAGTCTTCCTTCAGTGGGAATTAGAGCTCTCAAACTATAAAAAATGTACACATTTTGTCTACAGTAAGGCCACACACAGCTGCCTTTGAAGGGGAGTTAAGACTTTTAAAACTTCAAACAAGGTTTGCAATAGCACGTTTACACTCAGTCACCCTCAAACGGTGAATACGCAATGCTCCAGATCACGTTAAGTTCATGGAAGGAAGTTGCAGAATTGCTTGATACTGAAAGCAAGACTAAAGAAAAATAATTCTAAAACTTCAAACAAGATTTGCAATAAAACGTTTACACTCAGTCACCCTCTAACGGTGAATACGCAATGCTCCAGATCACCTGTAGTTCAGGGAAGGAAGTTGCAGAATTACAATTTCTAACTGTTTATTATCAAGCAAGAAGTTCTGTAGAACAAGACACGTTCGAGGGGATTAAGACCGTGCCCAACCTAGCTAGATAAAAATAACAACTATGCCGACATGGTGTAGGGAAACACAGTACTCTGCTGGCAGGAGAGGTTTAACAGAAACCACTATTGCAGAGAGCCGAAGAACTACTTCCCAATCAGAAACATTCAAATAAAGCGGCTCAACAACGAGGCCAGCAGGTAACAGAGCAGCTGACATAGACTCGTTACTGCAAGCAATTCAGTGAAGGCGCCACACATTACCCGACGAAATTCAGTTCTGTCATGCGACCCCCTGCTCCTGTGTAGCGTTACGACAGCAGCTGACGAATCCAAAATTACCACTGCAGCCCAAGCACACCCCTTGCCAGCAACGCTCCGCCAAGTTCCACTGCCTCTTCAAACACATGGTTGCCTACGCTGTCACCTGTCCACCACCCCCTCTCTAGGCTCTCCTCACTACTCCGTGATGGCTCCCACGTAAGACATCGCCGAACCAAAGAGCCCTTTGACAGACATATACTCAGCAGGTAATATCTCTGGCCACTGACATGGATGATATGCACCTTGAAAGCATGTATCACTATCATTTGAAAGAACCGTTAGGGAATCGTAGTTGATTGAAAACGTTTGGTAGCTCTCCAAGGTGTTTTCTATTATGCCAGTATTTTCGGCCGTTCACTCTTTACTGTTTACTAAAACAAAAATAAAATGATCGTATGGTATTGATGGCAGGGAGGCCCCATTGGGGGAAATTCGACCGCCGGGCTGCAAGTCTTATTTCACGTAGCGCCACATTGGGCGACTTGCGCGTCGGTGATGATGGGATAATGACGAGGAAAACACAACACCCAGTCCACGAGCGGAGAAAATCTCCAGCCGGGCCAGGAATCGAATCCGGGCCTGCTGTATAGCAGGCAAACACGTTACCTCTCAACGAAGCAGGCGGACTGTTGTGTACTAATTCGCACTATTCCAGCCAGTTACTTAAATTCGGTGTAAACGTGCTTATTTAGTTATATACATGCACATGTGTTGGAGGCTGCAGCCAGATGCTGCAACCAAGATGTTTACTTGTTTCAGGGAAGGTTCTGATTAACAAGAGGACATTACAGTCTCTGAAATTCAGTTGGGATGAGACTCAGCAGGCCAGGGCGCCCACCCATAACAGTTGTAAAGCGCACTAGCCAGACGATCTCGAGGAAAAGGGTTCGAAAGCTTTACGCGCAGCTCATATGCCTTTCAATTTATACGCAGCGGCACCACAGCGAAATGACTTGCGATGCGGGCGATTCATGTTCGATCTTACCTTCTGGCAAACTTTTACATTTTATTTTTGTGAAAAATTGTTTAAAAGAATTATAGTGACTTTTAAATATTGTTAACGACTTAAAATACACTCCTGAAAATGGAAAAATGAACACATTGACACCGGTGTGTCAGACCCACCATACTTGCTCCGGACACTGCGAGAGGGCTGTACAAGCAATGATCACACGCACGGCACAGCGGACACACCAGGAACCGCGGTGTTGGCCGTCGAATGGCGCTAGCTGCGCAGCATTTGTGCACCGCCGCCGTCAGTGTCAGCCAGTTTGCCGTGGCATACGGAGTTCCATCGCAGTCTTTAACACTGGTAGCATGCCGCGACAGCGTGGACGTGAATCGTATGTGCAGTTGACGGACTTTGAGCGAGGGCGTATAGTGGGCATGCGGGAGGCCGGGTGGACATACCGCCGAATTGCTCAACACGTGGGGCGTGAGGTCTCCACAGTACATCGATGTTGTCGCCAGTGGTCGGCGGAAGGTGCACGTGCCCGTCGACCTGGGACCGGACTGCAGCGACGCACGGATGCACGCCAAGACCGTAGGATCCTACGCAGTGCCGTAGGGGACCGCACCGCCACTTCCCAGCAAATTAGGGACACTGTTGCTCCTGGGGTATCGGCGAGGACCATTCGCAACCGTCTCCATGAAGCTGGGCTACGGTCCCGCACACCGTTAGGCCGCCTTCCGCTCACGCCCCAACATCGTGCAGCCCGCCTCCAGTGGTGTCGCGACAGGCGTGAATGGAGGGACGAATGGAGACGTGTCGTCTTCAGCGATGAGAGTCGCTTCTGCCTTGGTGCCAATGATGGTCGTATGCGTGTTTGGCGCCGTGCAGGTGAGCGCCACAATCAGGACTGCATACGACCGAGGCACACAGGGCCAACACCCAGCATCATGGTGTGGGTAGCGATCTCCTACACTTGCCGTACACCACTGAAGATCGTCGAGGGGACACTGAATAGTGCACGGTACATCCAAACCGTCATCGAACCCATCGTTCTACCATTCCTAGACCGGCAAGGGAACTTGCTGTTCCAACAGGACAATGCACGTCCGCATGTATCCCGTGCCACCCAACGTGCTCTAGAAGGTGTAAGTCAACTACCCTGGCCAGCAAGATCTCCGGATCTGTCCCCCATTGAGCATGTTTGGGACTGGATGAAGCGTCGTCTCACGCGGTCTGCACGTCCAGCACGAACGCTGGTCCAACTGAGGCGCCAGGTGGAAATGGCATGGCAAGCCGTTCCACAGGACTACATCCAGCATCTCTACGATCGTCTCCATGGGAGAATAGCAGCCTGCATTGCTGCGAAAGGTGGATATACACTGTACTAGTGCCGACATTGTGCATGCTCTGTTGCCTGTGTCTATGTGCCTGTGGTTCTGTCAGTGTGATCATGTGATGTATCTGACCCCAGGAATGTGTCAATAAAGTTTCCCCTTCCTGGAACAATGAATTCACGGTGTTCTTATTTCAATTTCCAGGAGTGTATCATCAGTTAAATCATAAAGCAATTTATTTCATTAATGAAATAACTTTTACTATTGTCATTGAAATTTTGCTACAAAATTGACGTCATTATAAGCTGTCGAGAGGGACGGGTTTCTACGTGGAAGAGTGGAGCATAGCTGTCGCCCTGTTGTACGTACAAATAAGCAAATGGTCAGTAAGTGTCGAGACCCTCACGGAATTAATCAACTAATGGTCTTTGCCTGCTACAGTAGGATACATACAGCTGTACCCACCGTTAGTCATCATCATCATCATCATCATCATCATTTAAGACTGATTATGCCTTTCAGCGTTCAGTCTGGAGCATAGCCCCCCTTATACAGTTTCTCCATGATCCCCTATTCAGTGCTAACATGGGGGCCTCTTCTGATGTTAAACCTATTACTTCAAAATCATTCTTAACCGAATCCAGGTACCTTCTCCTCGGTCTGCCCCCTCCTGCCCTCTACTGCTGAATCCATGAGTCTCTTGGGTAACCTTGCTTCTCCCATGCGTGTAACATGACCCCACCATCTAAGCCTGTTCGCCCTGACTGCTACATCTATAGAGTTCATTCCCAGTTTTTCTTTGATTTCCTCATTGTGGACACCCTCCTGCCATTGTTCCCATCTACTAGTACCTGCAATCATCCTAGCTACTTTTATATCCGTAACCTCAACCTTGTTGATAAGGTAACCTGAATTCACCCAGCTTTCGCTCCCATACAACAAAGTTGGTCGAAAGATTGAACGGTGCACAGATAACTTAGTCTTGGTACTGACTTCCTTCTTGCAGAAGAGAGTAGATCGTAGCTGAGCGCTCACTGCATTAGCTTTGCTACACCTCGCTTCCAGTTCTTTCACTATGTTGCCATCCTGTGAGAATATGCATCCTAAGTACTTGAAACCGTCCACCTGTTCTAACTTTGTTCCTCCTATTTGGCACTCAATCCGTTTATATTTCTTTCCCACTGACATTACTTTCCTTTTGGAGATGCTAATCTTCATACCATAGTCCTTACATTTCTGATCTAGCTCTGAAATATTACTTTGCAAACTTTCAATCGAATCTGCCATCACAACTAAGTCATCCGCATATGCAAGACTACTTATTTTGTGTTCACATATCTTAATCTCACCCACCCAGTCTATTGTTTTCAACATTTGATCCATAAATAATATGAACAACAGTGGAGACAGGTTGCAGCCTTGTCTTACCCCTCAAACTACTCTGAACCATGAACTCAATTTACCGTCAACTCTAACTGCTGCCTGACTATCCATGTAAAGACCTTTAATTGCTTGCAAAAGTTTGCCTCCTATTCCATAATCTTGTAGAACAGACAATAACTTCCTCCTAGGAAACCGGTCATATGCCTTTTCTAGATCTATAAAGCATAGAAACAATTCCCTGTTCCACTCATAACACTTCTCAATTATTTGCCGTAAGCTAAAGATCTGGTCCTGACAACCTCTAAGAGGCCTAAACCCACACTGATTTTCATCCAATTGGTCCTCAACTAATACTCGCACTTTCCTTTCAACAATACCTGAGAAGATTTTACCCACAACGCTGATTAAAGAGATACCACTGTAGTTGTTACAATCTTTTCTGTTTCCATGTTTATAGATTGGTGTGATTACTGCTTTTGTCCAGTCTGATGGAACCTGTCCCGACTCCCAGGGCATTTCAATTATCCTGTGTAGCCATTTAAGACCTGACATTTCACTGTATTTCATGAGTTCCGACTTAATTTCATCTACCCCAGCCGCTTTATTGCACTGCAATCTATTGACCATTTCGTTAGTCCTCTAGAAAATCTAACAAACGCGCCAGCTCACTCTTGGCTTTCGCAGAGGCTGGTTGGACAAGCAAAGCCTGAATTATGCAACGAGGCCTTTCAAGGTGACGAGGAACCACCGACATGTCCAAATAAAGTGGCTACTACAAAATGTACTCCACTTGTTCAAACTTGTGATATTTATTTTCATAGACAGGTTAAAAAAATCTAATAAAACTTTGGCAAAACTGCGCTTATCAGGCTGAAAATAGTAGAGAAATAAATTCCTGTGAAGGGTGTATCAAAATACAATCAATGATGAATCATCCAGTGTCATAGTCAATTTTTAATCAAATCACCCTGTATGCCTCGTATGCTTCCAGGCTTTCTGATGAAAGTGAAGTCTTCCTGAATGTTAACAGAGTATGTTTTGGAACAGATATTTTCAAAAACCATTGCAAATGTAAACAGTCGTCGTTCGTAAATCATACAAAGTGTCAAAGTATTTATTGTGTTCCATGTTCTGTTAATACTTTTCGTTCTGATGCTTGTATGTAAAATAAGCACGCAATTGACAAATGAACGCGATATTGGAATTTTTTTATATAAACATAAACCTACCGATATCTTGTTATAATGATAATTAAAGCTTCAATCTACCTTCATTAAAATACAATTGAAATTATTCAACTTTTTAAAAAGAAAACATTAATTATAAACAACATTTTACTTTAATTTTCTGTAACAGTCGTTTGATAAGTAATATAAAATTCAGTATAATTTAACTGATTATATTTAGATCATTAACTTTATTTAAAAGTTTTTATAGAGAGTTGGAACTTTAATGCTGGCAACTATTTATTTATTTTGTACTAGATATGTGTTTCAAAGTTTTACTCACCTTCAGAGTAGTCACCAGCATTGTGTATAACCCGCTGCCAGAGATGTGGATGTCATAGGATACTCTTACGAGTGACAGTTGTGTCGACAGTTCGAGCGGCGCGGTCTATTTCCCGACGAATTTTTAGCAGTTCTGAACCGAATGCCGTGAAGTGTTTCCTTCATGGGGGTTTAAGTCAGGGGAGTGCAGTAGGTGGTATAGTATTTAGCAGCCCCGTCATTAAAACAAATCAGTAACAGCTTGCACTGTACGAACTTGAGCGTTGTCCTGCAAAATGATGGTCAGGTCCTGCAGAAAGTGTCATCATTTCTGTCTCTACGTCATAGCTGGTCATAGCTTGTTTTCCACAAATGAAGACGTAGAGACAGAAATGATGACACTTTCTGCAGGACCTGACCATCATTTTTCAGGACAATACTCAAGCACGCACAATGCAAGCTCTTACTAATTTGTTTGACTGATGGGGCTGCTAAGTGCTATACCACCTACTGCATTTACCTGACTTATTCTGGAACGCACAATAGATCATCACAAGTATGAATGTATCCTTCTGGACCATTTTCAGGTTTTTGACATTTTAATGCGACTGAACAGTGTATATTTCAAGTTGAAGTATCTTTGACCCAATTTAGATGCGTATTTCATAGAAAAGCTGGTACTTCAAACACATTTATACTAATTAGAGCAATATTTTGTGCTGAAGTCAGTGGTGGCTTGTAACCGCACACTCGCAGTTACCTCATAAGTGTTTCGTTTGTGGATACGCATGTACTGGGAAGTTTTTGCTTTTTTCGCCGTATATATTTTCACGAGAGCTTTCCGCTCTCCATCAACAGGGAGACCAAGGTCGCATTTTTTGTAATTTTTCGTATTTAGTTTAGAATTGATCAATCAGAAAGCAGTTGGATGCAACTTTCAAAAATTCTTCAAAAATATCGATTGTGAAGTGCTCTGATCACGTCTAATACGTCAATGCTAGGGAGGTCCTTCGGCAAGCATCGTGGCTCTGCGGTAGAGCACTCGCCGCCAGTGTTGGAGGCGTGGGTTCGATTTCTGGTAAGTCGATATTTTGAAACAAAATTGAGAAGTGTAAAATACATAAAGATGGAAGAATTCCAATCTGGTAATAACTAAATCAAGTCGCGTTTTGGTTATTACATTTTTCATTTTGAAAACATTCACTTTCAATACCTACGTCATTTAAACAAAAAATTGAACCAATATATACTGATTAAGACATGTCTAACTGCTGGGCGTGTCCTTATTTATAATAACACACAGCACACAAAAAACCTGTTTGCATTGCTAATTCATAAGTGATGAAAGAAAAGTTTCTGTTCTAAGACCGTACAATGCAGACTCGGTATGATAATCAGGCAGAATCACATTGAACACTAAGACAGTCAGTCCACCGAATGGTATGGTTGAAGACAGTCATTAAATAAAACACCGTGTCTCGCTGCGTGAAGAAGTCCGCAAATGCTTGCTGTGCGTCCTCGTCCGAGAGGAATCGTCGAAATTTTACGGAATTTTTTGAGGAACTAAAGGGGTGATAATCGAATGAGAAGAGACGAGGACTATAGGGCGGATGCTGAAGTGTCTCGCACAAGAGTTGACATGACTTCTGCCTTACGACATTTGCGACATGTGGACGTGGGTTATCATGAAGCAGCAGCACCTAGGGAAGAAAAATTTGGGAAATTTGTGCTAATTTCTATGGGACCGAACTGCTTAGGTCATCGGTCCCTAAGCTTACACACTACTTAATCTAACTTAAACCAAATTACGCTAAGGACAATACACACACTCATGCCTGAGGGAGGACTCGAACCTTTGATGGGGCGGGAAGACACGCGAACCGTGACACAGTGCCTAACACCACGCGGCTACCACGCGTGGCACCTCGGTAAGACACGAATGCCACACTAAACCGCTGTCCACATGTCGGTGCTTATATACCCATATCAGATCCCGCTGGATTGCGTATATACCGCAGTTATGCCCCCGAAAGGAAATAATCTGATCGCCCCTTATAGATTCTCATTTACTTATCATTTGTGTATTCACAAAAGAAAAAATTTAAAGAATTTTGTTACATTTTCATGTATTGAGCACTTCACGGAATTACTGTAGAGCTTACACTTGTGTTTAAAAATTTAAATCTGCCGGGAACTGAACTCATGCTCCGAAATTGGCCGGTAAACAACTCCACGCTACTTGACTAGTATATGACCTTTTCTTTTTTTCTTTAGTCATCACTCTTCCGGCTGGTTCTATGCGACCCTCCACGAAATCCTGTCCTGTGCTAACATTTTCATCTCAGAGTAACAATTTCATCCTACGTCGTCCTCTTACAGATTTTACCCTCTACAGCTCGCTCCAGTATCATCGAAGTTATTCCGTGATGTCTTAACAGATGTCCTGGAATCCTGTCCCTTCCTCTTATCCGAGTTTTCCGCATATTCCTTTTCTTGACAATTCTGCGGAAACTCTCTCCGTCCAAACAGGCCACGAAGGCCCAACGGTACCGATCGGCCGCCGTGTCATTCCCAGACCACAGGCGTCACTGGATGCGGATATGGAGGGCCATGTGGTCAGCACACCGCTCGACCGGCCGGCCGTATGGCAGTTTACGAGACCGGAGCCGCTACATCTCAATCAAGTAGCCCCTCAGTTTGCCTCACAAGGGTTGAGTGCACCCCGCTTGCTCACAGCGCTCGGCAGACCAGATGGTCACCCATCGAACTCCTAGCCCAGCCCAACAGCGCTTAACTTCGGTGATCTGACGGGAACCGGTGTTGCCACTGCGGTAAGGCCGTTGCAATTCTGCGGAGAACCACCTAATTTTCAACATCCTTCTGTAACACCACGTCTCAAAGGCTTCGACTCTTTTCTGTTTCGGTTTTCCAACAGTTCATGTTTGGCTATCATTCAGTGCTGTGCTGCATATGTATATTCTCGGAAATTTCTTCTTCAAATTGAGACCTATTTTAGATTACTGTGGACTTCTCTGCGCCAGGAATGCTCTTTTTGACAGTGCTAGTCTGCGTTTTACGTCCTTCTTACTCTGTCGGTTATGAGTTATTTTGCTGCCTGCGTAACAGTATTCCTTTATCTACATCGTGACCATCAATCCTGATGTTAAGTTTCTCGCTGTTGCTGTTCCTATTACTTCTCATTACTTACGCATTTCTACTATTTACTCTGTCTTTCATTACTTCAGTCTGTTACATAATAGTCGCCGGCCACTGTGGCATAGCGGTTCTAGAAGCTTCAGTCCGGGAACCACGCGCCTGCTAAAGTCGCAGGTTCGAATCCTGCCTCAGGCATGGATGTGTGTGATGTTCTTAGGTTATTTAGGTTTGAGTTGTTCTTAGTTCTTTGGGACTAAGTTAAGTTCCATAGTGCTCAGAGCCATTTGAACCACTTGAACATAACTGTCGGAATATTTCGAGGTGGATTTTTTCGAGCATTATCAAGAGTTGTGTCGAACTGATTCGGGTGATAGATATTCGAGTACACTACACATACCACAAATTGAAAAAATGGCGTGTAATATATGCGCTTTAGTAGGTTGTCAGACGACATTAATCTTGAATTACACTCCTGTAAATGGAAAAAAGAACGCATTGACACCGGTGTGTCAGACCCACCATACTTGCTCCGGACACTGCGAGACGGCTGCACAAGCAATGATCACACGCACGGCACAGCGGACACACCAGGAACCGCGGTGTTGGCCGTCGAATGGCGCTAGCTGCGCAGCATTTGTGCACCGCCGCCGTCAGTGTCAGCCAGTTTGCCGTGGCATACGGAGCTCCATCGCAGTCTTTAACACTGGTAGCATGCCGCGACAGCGTGGACGTGAACCGTATGTGCAGTCGACGGACTTTGAGCGAGGGCGTATAGTGGGCATGCGGGAGGCCGGGTGGACGTACCGCCGAATTGCTCAACACGTGGGGCGTGAGGTCTCCACAGTGCATCGATGTTGTCGCCAGTGGTCGGCAGAAGGTGCACGTGCCCGTCGACCTGGGACCGGACCGCAGCGACGCACGGATGCACGCCAAGACCGTAGGATCCTACGCAGTGCCGTAGGGGACCGCACCGCCACTTCCCAGCAAATTATGGACACTGTTGCTCCTGGGGTATCGGCGAGGACCATTCGCAACCGTCTCCATGAAGCTGGGCTACGGTCCCGCACACCGTTAGGCCGTCTTCCGCTCACGCCCCAACATCGTGCAGGCCGCCTCCAGTGGTGTCGCGACAGGCGTGAATGGAGGGACGAATGGAGACGTGTCGTCTTCAGCGATGAGAGTCGCTTCTGCCTTGGTGCCAATGATGGTCGTATGCGTGTTTGGCGCCATGCAGGTGAGCGCCACAATCAGGACTGCATACGACCGAGCCACACAGGGCCAACACCCGGCATCATGGTGTGGGGAGCGATCTCCTACACTGGCCGTACACCACTGGTGATCGTCGAGGGGACACTGAATAGTGCACGGTACATCCAAACCGTCATCGAACCCATCGTTCTACCATTCCTAGACCGGCAAGGAAACTTGCTGTTCCAACAGGACCATGCACGTCCGCATGTATCCCGTGCCACCCAACGTGCTCTAGAAGGTGTAAGTCAACTAACCTGGCCAGTAAGATCTCCAGATCTGTCCCCCATTGAGCATGTTTGGGACTGGATGAAGTGTCGTCTCACGCGGTCTGCACGTCCAGCACGAACGCTGGTCCAACTGAGGCGCCAGGTGGAAATGGCATGGCAAGCCGTTCCACAGGACTACATCCAGCATCTCTACGATCGTCTCCATTGGAGAATAGCAGCCTGCATTGCTGCGAAAGGTGGATATACACTGTACTAGTGCCGACATTGTGCATGTTCTGTTGCCTGTGTCTATGTGCCTGTGGTTCTGTCAGTGTGATCATGTGATGTATCTGGCCCCAGGAATGTGTCAATAAAGTTTCCCCTTCCTGGGACAATGAATTCACGGTGTTCTTATTTCAATTTCCAGGAGTGTATTTATTATATCTCGCCGAATGGAATTTTAAGTAGACTTTAATACGGCAAATTCAAGAGGGTGTAGTGTGTACCTTGAGAGGAGATCCGAGTGAATACAGAGCCACGTGTAGGGGAATCTCCGGCAGGGCGAAGGACGGTAAGTGCGGATTTCGCATCGGCTAAGGCAAGGTGAGCAGGGCACCGCAGCCTTATTCGGGACCGTGCGCCCATCGTCCTCAGACGAAAGATACACAGCCAAGTTATTCCGGGCCGCCGCCTGGCGCGCGCTGCTCGATACGTATTCGCAGTTTCAATCACTCCCGGTAGTCGTTTTATGAGCGCTGCTACTAAGTTTTTTCCCCGATAAATGTATACACGCCGCAAGATGGGAAAACTTCGCCGAGCAATCTCGTTACATGAGGTGCGCTGTTGCGACCGCCGTCTAAGGCCGCCTCCTCCGCTTTCGAGCGGAGCTCGCCCGCACCCTCCCTCGTAATGGGTGGGGGGGGGTGGGGGCGGAATAGGGGAGGGGGTGGGGAAGCAGGGGTTGGGACGGGCGTGCATAAAGGGGTGCCCCGGCGGCGGGGCTGCGCCGCCGCAGTTAAGATAAACTCGCAACAAAAACAGCGACCCACACCAGGCGGGCGAGAGGCACACCCAGTTAGCGGCCCACAGTTCGCCGGCGAATGGTCGCCTTCCTAATTATATAATAATATTGGCGCCGCCCAAGTTTATCGGCGTCATTTCATCGCCAGTTTTCGTCGACTCTGCGCAACGAATGCATTTCCGTGTGGACTGAATTGGAAAAATTGCTCTGATGCCATTCGTCGGCGATACTCGGAACTTGGCGTCGGAATCCACTTGCATTATGTTGCGAACTGATCTCTTGTGATAAAGCGGGAACGTATCGGGTGGCTATAATTAAACAACACGTACTCTCGGAGTCAGCTGTAATTATCGTTTGGCGTCCGAGCTTGGTAGATATGCTAATACGTCAATGCGAAACCAATTTTGACCAAAAGGAGCGAATCTGACATTGTTCAGTTACTCGTCGACGTCTTCGGTGTTCATATTGGACAAATAGTATAAGCAGCTGTTAATAATAAATTTACATCTACATCTACATCTACATGACTACTCTCTCTACCATTCCACTCCCGAACAGCGCGCGGGAAAAACGAACGCCTAAACCTTTCTGTTCGAGCTCTGATTTCTCTTATTCTATTTTGATGATCCTTCCTACCTATGTAGGTTGGGCTCAACGAAATATTTTCGCATTCGGAAGAGAAAGTTGGTGACTGAAATTTCGTAAATAGATCTCGCCGCCACGAAAAACGTCTTTGCTTTAATGACTTCCATCCCAACTCGCGTATCATATCTGCCACACTCTCTCCCCTATTACGTGATAATACAAAACTAGCTGCCCTTTTATGCACCCTTTCGATGTCCTCCGTCAATCCCACCTGGTAAGGATCCCACACCGCGCAGCAATATTCCAACAGAGGAGGAACAAGTGTAGAGTAAACTGTCTCTTTAGTGGACTTGTTGCATCTTCTAAGTGTCCTGCCAATGAAACGCAACCTTTGGCTCTCCTTCCCCACAATATTATCTATGTAGTCTTTCTAACTGGAGTTGTTCGTAATTTTAACACCCAGGTACTTAGTTGAATTGACAGCCTTGAGAATTGTACTATTTATCGAGTAATCGAATTCCAACGGATTTCTTTTGGAACTCATGTCGATCACCTCACACTTTTCGTTATTTAGCGTCAACTGCCAGCTGCCACACCATACAGCAATCTTTTCTAAATCGATTTGCAACTGATACTGGTCCTCGGATGACCTTAATAGACGGTAAATTACAGCATCATCTGCGAACAAACTAAGAGAACTGCTCAGATTGTCACCCAGGTCATTTATATAGACCAGGAACAGCAGAGGTCCCAGGACGCTTCCCTGGGGAACACCTGATATCACTTAAGTTTTACTCGATGATTTGCCGTCTATTACTACGAACTGCGACCTTCCTGACAGGAAATCACGAATCCAGTCGCACAACTGAGACGATACCCCATAGGCCCGCAGCTTGATTAGAAGTCGCTTGTGAGGAACGGTGTCAAAAGCTTTCCGAAAATCTAGAAATACGGAATCAACTTGAGATCCCCTGTCGGTACCGGCCATTACTTCTTGCGAATAAAGAGCTAGCTGTGTTGCACAAGAACGATGTTTTCTGAATCCATGCGGATTACGTATCAATAGATCGTTCCCTTCGAGGTGATTCATACTGTTTGAATACAGTATATGCTCCAAAACCCTACTGCAAACCGACGTCAATGATATAGGTCTCTAGTTCGATGGATTACTCCTACTGCCCTCCTTAAACACTGTTGCGACCTGCGCAAAAGTTCCAATCTGCAGGTACAGATCTATCGGTGAGCGAGCGTTTGTAAGTAATTGCTAAGTAGGGAGCTATTGTATAAGCCTAATCTGAAAGGAACCTAATCGGTATACAATCTGGACCTGAAGACGTGCCCGTATCAAGCGATTTGAGTTGCTTCGCAACCCCTAAGGTATCTACTTCTAAGAAACTCATGCTAGCAGCTGTTCGTGTTTCAAATTCTGGAATATTCCATTCGTCTTCCCTGGTGAAGGAATTTCGGAAAACTGCGTTCAATAACTCCGCTTTAGCGGCACAGTCGTCGGTAACATTACCATCGGCACTGCGCAGCGATGGTATTGACTGCGTCTTGCCGCTTGTGTACTTTACATACGACCAGAATTTATTCGGATTTTCTACCAAATTGCGAGACAATATTTCGTTGTAGAACCTATTAAAGGCATCTCGCATTGAAGTCCGTGCCAAATTTCGCGCGTCTGTAAATTTTAGCCAATCTTCGGGATTTCGCGTTCTTCTGAACTTCGCATGCTTTTTCCGTTGCCTCTGCAACAGCGTTCGAACCTGTTTTGTGTACTATGGGGGATCAGTTCCATCTCTTACCAATTTTTGAGGTATGAATCTCTCAATTTCTGTTGCTACTATTTGAATTTGAGCCACATCTCGTCTACATTTGCATAGTCAGTTCGCAAGGAATGGAGATTGTCTCTTAGGAAGGCTTCTAGTGACACTTCATCCGCTTTTTTAAATACAATCATTTTGCGTTTTTTTCTAGTGGATTTGGAAGAAACGGTATTGAGCCTAGCTACAACGACCTTGTTATTTACTAATCCCTGCATCAGTCATGATGCCCTCTATTAGCCCTGGATTGTTTGTGGCTACAACATTATTCCTTTGTCGCTTGCTTGAAACTTTCTGCTCACGTGTCGTTCCCAGCCCATTACATACAGAAATATTTCTATACGTCTTTCTTGCATTCACAGTGCCAGATTTGCTCCTGGTGGCCAAAGATGGAACTAATGTTTTTCCAGCTAAATTGGTTCCGCTGTAACGCATTGGAATATTATCAAGTTTCACTGCCATACGATTGTTCATCCGGCGTGTTTAAAGCTTAACCCGTTTAGAAGCTAGCAAATTCAACATTTATTACTTTTTCCTTCATAGTATAGCTTCTATCCCTTATCCTAAGTGGAGCAGAAATAGTTTTTGTTTCATTTGCAAGGAATTTGAGGGAAAACAAAATGCTAGACCATCACTTAGACCGGACTGAATACAGCATTACACTCTGTAAGGAATTATTGGCATATCAGATCTACACAGAAATGCAAAAATGTAGCATATTGCCTCCTGAATTTAAAAAGAATCTAGTATAATGACTAGCATGCATCTCAGATCTTCGTGTGGCCACGCTGTGAGTGACCATAAAGAGTGCTCTCTTCTTCAAACAAATCACTCTTACCTAATGTACTCAAATCATGCTGTTTACCAGACGTTTTAATTTCACAGAATGGGCATATGATTAGTAAAACTGAACACTTTCTATTGTTCAGATAGATAGTAAACTGTCGTGGAAAACCCACGTTTGCGATCTTGTTCAAAGACTTAATGTTTTCATTTTTACTATTCGAACGGTGTATGAGGTAGGTGATAGTTCTACACGAAAAGTAGTCTCCTTTGCTTTTTTTCATTCGCTTATGACGCATGGTATTATATTTCGTAGTATCTCTACCCATTCTCGAAGGATATTTTTGGCTCTGAAATGGGCGGTTGGGGTAATAAATGGTGTAATTTAGCTAACCTCTTGTCGACCCCTGTTAATTAATCTGGGTATTCTGACATTGGCTTCTTAATATGTATGTTCTTTACTGTCGTTTTTTGTTAAAAACTTTAACTTATTCTCAAGAATTAACAGCTTTCACTCATTTAATAGTAGACAATCCAGTCTGCATTTGGATTACACTTCCTTGACTCTTGTGCAGAATGGTGGGCGGCTTACTGCAACATCTATTTCCTATAAGCTACCACCAGTATTCAGAAATCTTAGCGGTAATCCACGCGCTTTCAAATCCAAACTCAAAAGTTTCCTCATGGGTCACTCCTATTCTGTCGAGGAGTCTTTTGAAAAATTAAGCTGATCCCTGTGTTATTGTTGATTGTGTTTACGTAAACTCCTGACTTTGTCTTTTTTGGGTTCATAAACATTTTATTTTGTCTGTCATTACTTTTATGTAGAATTTCTTGTACTGACACATTCCATGCCTTTAGAGGTTTGGTCCTCAATTAAGTCCTACAGAAACACAAGTATAAAATAAAAAATGTGCTTAAAAGCTCATGCATCCAAGTTGTTGACAAGAATAATACACAGAAGAATGGAAAAGAAAATTAAGGATCCGTTACACGAAGACCAGTTTGGCATTAGGTAAGGTAAAGGCACCAGAGAGGAAGCTCTGATAAAGCGATTGATAATGGCACTAGACTGAAGGAAAAACGACACTTTCTTATGGTTTGTCAACCTGCAAAAAGTATTAGACAATGTCAACATGTTCGATATTCTGAGAAAAATAGGAGTAAGCTGTGAGGAAAGAAGAGTAATATATAATACGTACAAGAACGAAAAGAAGACAATAAGACTAGAAGACCAAGAACGAAGTGTTTTGATTAAAAATAGTATTTGACAGGGATTTAGTCCTTTGAAATTGCTGTTCAATGTATACATCGGAAAACCAATTTCGGAAATAAAACAAAATGAAAGGCTACGATTAAAATTCAGAGTGAATGGATATCAACGACAAGATTCGCTGAGAACATTGCTATCCCGAGTGAAAGTGTGGAAGAAATACAGGATTTGTTGAATGAAATGAACACTCAGTTGAGTACAGAAATTGGATTGAGAGTAAATCGAAGAGAGGCGAAAGTAATAAGAAGCAACAGAAATGTGAAATTAACATCAGAATTGGGGATCACGAAGTGGGTAAGTGAATTCTGTTACTTAAGGAGCGTAATAAACCGTGGCGGACGAGGCAAGGAGGATATAAAAAACAGAGTTTCACTGGCAAAAAGGGCTTTCCTCGCCAAGAGAAGTCTACTAGTATCAAACATACGAGTTAGTATGAGGAACAAATTTCTGAGAACGTACGTTTCGAGCACAGCGTGAAACATTGACTGAGAAATAATGTCGACCGTGGAAAAACAGACGAGAATAGAAGCATTTGAGATGAGGTGCTACAGATGAATGTTGCAAAACCGGGTGAATTGATAACGTAAGGAATGAGGAAGTTCTCCGCAGAATCGACGAGGAAAGCAATATATGGCAAAACAATAAAAAGAAGAAGGGGCTGGGAATAAGACACCTCTTATGACTTCAGAGAACAGCTTCCCTGGCGTTCGAGAAAGCTGTTGTTGTTGTTGTTGTTGTTGTTGTTGTGGTCTTCAGTCCTGAGACTGGTTTGATGCAGCTCTCCACGCTTCTCTATCCTGTGCAAGCTTCTTCATCTCCAGATACCTACTGCAGCCTACATCCTTCTGAATCTGCTTAGTGTATTCATCTCTTGGTCTCCCTCCACGATTTTTACCCTCCACTCTGCCCTCCAATACTAAACTGGTGATCCCTTGATGCCTCAGAACATGTCCTACCAACCGATCCCTTCTTCTAGTCAAGTTGTGCCACAAACTTCTCTTCTCCCCAATCCTATTCAATAGTTACTCATTAGTTATGTGATCTACCCTTCTAATCTTTAGCACTCTTCTGTACCACCACTTTACGAAAGCTTCTATTCTCTTCTTGTCCAAACTATTTATCGTCCATGTTTCACTTCCATACATGGCTACACTCCATACAAATACTTTCAGAAACGACTTCCTGACACTTAAACCTATACTCGATGTTAACAAATTTCTCTTCTTCAGAAATTCTTTCCTTGCCATTGCCAGTCTACATTTTATATCCTCTCTACATCGATCATCATCTGTTATTTTACTCCCCAAATAGCAAAACTCCTTTACCACTCTCTGACAGAATTACAATGTCATCGGCGAACCTCAAAGTTTTCATTTTTTCTCCATGGATTTTAATACCTACTCCGAATTTTCCTTTTGTTTCCTTCACTGCTTGCTCAATATAGAGATTGAATAACATCGGGGAGAGGCTACAACACTGTATCACTCCCTTCCCAACCACTGCTTCCCTTTCATGTCCCTCGACCCTTATAACTGCCATCTGGTTTCTGTACAAATTGTAAATAGCTTTTCGCTCCCTGGATTTTACCCCTTCCACCTTCAGAATTTGAAAGAGGGTATTCGAGTCAACATTGTCAAAAGCTTTCTCCAAGTCTACAAATGCTAGAAAAGTAGGTTTGCCTTTCCTTAATCTTTCTTCTAAGATAAGTCGTAGGGTCAGTAATGCCTCCCGTGTTCCGATATTTCTACGGAATCCAAACTGATCTTCCCCGAGGTCATCTTCTACTAGTTTTTCCATTCGTCTCAAAGGAATTCGCGTTAGTATTTTGCAGCCGTGACTTATTAAACAGATAGTTCAGTAATTTTCAAATCTGTCAACACCTGCTTTCTTTGGGATTGGAATTATTATATTCTTCTTGAAGTCTGAGGGTATTTAGCCTGTCTCATACATCTTGCTCACCAGATGGTAGAGTTTTGTCAGGACTGGCTCTCCCAAGGCTGTCAGTAGTTCTAATGGAATGTTGTCTACTCCCGGAGCTTTGTTTCGACTCAGGTCCTTCAGTGCTCTGTCAAACTCTTCACGCAGTATCATATCTCCCATTTCATCTTCATCTACATCCTCTTCCATTTCCATAATATTATCCTCAAGTACATCGCCCTTGTGTAGAACCTCTATATACTCCTTCCACCTTTCTGCTTTCCCTTCTTTGCTTAGAACTGGGTTTCCATCTGAGCTCTTGATATTCATACCAGTGGTTCTCTTTTCTCCAAAGGTCTCTTTAATTTTCCTGTAGGCAGTATCTATCTTACCCCTAGTGAGATAAGCCTCTACATCCTTACATTTGTCCTCTAGCCATCCCTGCTTAGCCATTTTGCACTTCCTGTCGATCTTATTTTTGAGACGTTTGTATTCCTTTTTGCCTGCTGCATTTACTGCATTTCTATATTTTCTCCTTTCATCAATTAAATTCAATATTTCTTCTGTTACTCAAGGATTTCTACTAGCCCTCGCTTTCAACCCACTTGATCCTCTGCTGCCTTCACTACTTCATCCCTCAAAGCTACCCATTTTTCTTCTACTGTATTTCTTTCCCCCATTCTTGTCAATTGTTCCCTTATGCTCTGCCTGAAACTCTGTACAACCCCTGGTTTAGTTTATCCAGGTCCCATCTCCTTAAATTCCCACCTTTTTGCAGTTTCTTCAGTTTTAATCTACAGTTCATAACCAACAGATTGTGGTCAGAGTCCACATCTGCCCCTGGAAATGTCTTACAATTTAAAACCTGGTTCCTAAATCTCTGTCTTACCATTATATAATCTATCTGAAACCTGTCAGTATCTCCAGGCTTATTCCATGTATACAATCTTCTTTTATGATTCGTGAACCAAGTGTTAGCTATGATTAAGTTGTGCTCTGTACAAAATTCTACTAGGCGGCTTCGTTTTTTACCCCCAATCCATATTCATCTACTACGTTTCCTTCTGTTCCTTTTCCTACTGACGAATTCCAGACACCCATGACTATTAAATTTTAGTCTCCCTTCACTATCTGAATAATTTCTTTTATCTCATCATACATTTCTTCAATTTCTTCGTCATCTGCAGAGCTAGTAGGCATATAAACTTGTACTACTGTGGTAGGCGTGGGCTTCGTATCTATCTTGGCCACAATAATGCGTTCACTATGCTGTTTGTAGTAGCTTACCCGCATTCCTAGTTTCCTATTTATTATTAAACCTACTCCTGCATTACCCCTATTTAATTTTGTATTTATAACCCTGTATTCACCTGTCCAGAAGTCTTGTTCCTCCTGCCACCGAACTTCACTAATTCCCACTATATCTAACTTTAACCTATCCATTTCCCTTTTTAAATTTTCTATCCTATCTGCCCGATTAAGGGATCTGACATTCCACGCTCCGATCCGTAGAACGCCAGTTTTCTTTCTCCTGATAACGACATCCTCTTGAGTAGTCCCCGCCCGGAGATCCGAATGGGGGACTATTTTACCTCCGGAATGTTTTACCCAAGAGGACGCCATCATCATTTAACCATACAGTAAAGCTGCATGCCCTCGGGAAAAATTACGGCCGTAGTTTCCCCTTGCTTTCAGCCGTTCGCAGTACCAGCACAGCAAGGCCGTTTTGGTTAGTGTAACAAGGCCAGATCAGTCAATCATCCAGACTGTTACCCCTGCAACTACTGAAAAGGATGCTGCCCCTCTTCAGGAACCAAACGTTTGTCTGGCCTCTCAACAGATACCCCTCCATTGTGGTTGCACCTACGATACGGCTATCTGTATAGCTGAGGCACGCAAGCCTCCCCACCAACGGCAAGGTCCATGGTTCATGGGCGGGGTAGAGAAAACTATAGAGGGTAAAAAAAAAGTAGAGAAAGGTAGAGATTAGAATGCATTCATCAAATAAATGAGGATGTAAGTTACAATGAAGACTTAAAAAGAAGACATTGCACTCCAGAGTTCGTGTTCATGGAAAGCAGATCATAGGTGTTTTCCTTTAACGTACAACAGTTTTTTTTGCTGTTTTAACTGACTGTACGTAATATGCCTCCCATTACACTCCTGGAAATGGAAAAAAGAACACATTGACACCGGTGTGTCAGACCCACCATACTTACTCCGGACACTGCGAGAGAGCTGTACAAGCAATGATCACACGCACGGCACAGCGGACACACCAGGAACCGCGGTGTTGGCCGTCGAATGGCGCTAGCTGCGCAGCATTTGTGCACCGCCGCCGTCAGTGTCAGCCAGTTTGCCGTGGCATACGGAGCTCCATCGCAGTCTTTAACACTGGAAGCATGCCGCGACAGCGTGGACTTGAACCGTATGTGCAGTTGACGGACTTTGAGCGAGGGTGTATAGTGGGCATGCGGGAGGCCGGGTGGACGTACCGCCGAATTGCTCAACACGTGGGGCGTGAGGTCTCCACAGTACATCGATGTTGTCGCCAGTGGTCGGCGGAAGGCGCAAGTGCCCGTCGACCTGGGTCCGGACCGCAGCGACGCACGGATGCACGCCAAGACCGTAGGATCCTACGCAGTGCCGTAGGGGACCGCACCGCCACTTCCCAGCAAATTAGGGACACTGTTGCTCCTGGGGTATCGGCGAGGACCATTCGCAACCATCTCCATGATGCTGGGCTACGGTCCCACACACAGTTAGGCCGTCTTCCGCTCACGCCCCAACATCGTGCAGCCCGCCTCCAGTGGTGTCGCGACAGGCGTGAATGGAGGGACGAATGGAGACGTGTCGTCTTCAGCGATGAGAGTCGCTTCTGCCTTGGTGCCAATGATGGTCGTATGCGTGTTTGGCGCCGTGCAGGTGAGCGCCACAATCAGGACTGCATACGACCGAGGCACACAGGGCCAACACCCGGCATCATGGTGTGGGGAGCGATCTCCTACACTGGCCGTACACCACTGGTGATCGTCGAGGGGACACTGAATAGTGCACGGTACATCCAAACCGTCATCGAACCCATCGTTCTACCATTCCTAGACCGGCAAGGGAACTTGCTATTCCAACAGGACAATGCACGTCCGCATGTATCCCGTGCCACCCAACGTGCTCTAGAAGGTGTAAGTCAACTACCCTGGCCAGCAAGATCTCCGGATCTGTCCCCCATTGAGCATGTTTGGGACTGGATGAAGCGTCGTCTCACGTCTGCACGTCCAGCACGAACGCTGGTCCAACTGAGGCGCCAGGTGGAAAAGGCATGGCAAGCCGTTCCACAGGACTACATCCAGCATCTCTACGATCGTCTCCATGGGAGAATAGCAGCCTGCATTGCTGCGAAAGGTGGATATACACTGTACTAGTGCCGACATTGTGCATGCTCTGTTGGCTGTGTCTATGTGCCTGTGGTTCTGTCAGTGTGATCATGTGATGTATCTGACCTCAGGAATGTGTCAATAAAGTTCCCCCTTCCTGGGACAATGAATTCACGGTGTTCTTTTTTCAATTTCCAGGAGTGTATGTTGCACACCACATTTGAAGTTCCTCTAGTTTTTAACTTGTCCCAGGAAAACTGCAAAGAGACGATAATTCGTCACCCTTCTAGAGAACTGAGTAATCATTTATTAACGGCTTCCAAGTATCAAGTATTACCCACTTACTTGGGTCAAAGTGTGTCATGAGTATTATTGCCACATTTGTATTATTTCAGCTTTGCCTTTTTATTACCTCTGAATATGCTGTTCTGACTTACATGACTATGATTTTAATGTATGTTAATAAACATTATTTTTAAATGTATCAGTCTGTGCTCCAAAAATAAGCTGATTGCAATCACCTGTAGTTCGATCACGTAAACTAAATAGCGAAGTTGTGTATCTTATTACGTCTGTAAAAGTATAATTCTTGATTCCTCATTTTGTTAACTGTTTCATCACGTTTTGCTCCTTAAGTTAAAAAATGAATTAAATGTCAGTAAATGAAAATTATTCCGCCCTCTTGTATGTTACATCAGTGAAATAAATGTGGTTAGAAAAATACTGCTTCCAAGTAAGAAAATAGGTGAGTGTCGCATGGAAGTGCTTCACAGTGGTAGTTGGGGTTAAATTAAATATTGTTGGGTTTATAGAAGTTTAACATACATTAGAACAGAAAATCTGGCAAAGCGATCAGAGGCGGAATCTCTTCCAAAAAATGCGAATGATAGCAATTTGCCGCAAGGACACTGCTGTAGGCCTATGTTTGTTATCGCTAAATTCCGAAATTGGATAATGTCAAGATTCACTCAGTAGCTTGCTCAGAATGTCAAGATTCACAATCTCACTTGGATCGTGTGTCATGATCGTTGACCTCGATATTTTGGAGATAGAGTGGTAATGACCTAAACCTTTCTACATCGTCTTCGATTAGTGTGAGCCCTTCGAAAGTAATGGGTGGAAGGATCTGCCTTCTCCTTGTAAGGTAACAAGAATGAAAACCTTCTGCGGTGGAGACCGCTACCACGAAGTTACCCTCATTTTACAACTGCTTATCGAACTTGGATTAGAAAATGGAGTGATGTGTGTTCGATTTGGAATACTGACAGGTTCATGGTTTTAATCTCTAATGAAATCATAAACTAAAGAACATTATTTTCTTATCTCCCTATTATCTATAAATGAAATTCACATAGCTGTTCCTGTAATGCATGCGTAAGAATTAATAGGACAGTCTAATTTCCTTTCATTACATGTCTACATAGTCTGTTTTACTTCATTGGTCTCACTATGTAATCTAAGTCGCAGTGTCAATGGGCGAAGCTCCATGTGGTACTGTTCATGCCAACCACGGGCGCTTTCTCCTGGTTATAGCACGATTTAAAATTTCCTATTCAGTTGAAAAACATTTCAATACTTGTCGTTTACACAGAAACTGAGCTTGCGCGTTCGTCATAATGAATTTTAATGTTTGTAGTTCCGCCTGCGGTGGAGAACGTGCTCAGTTAATGCGAACAGACAAATCCGATTCTATGTATGCGCAAAAACTACGCGTTTGCATTTCCCACGTCGAGTTGAGTTTTTACGAAAGTACAGAAAACAAAACTAGCAAGGTAATGCGCTCCGTGCACATTGCTGAAAAAAAAACAGCAATACTGTACCAGAAGAGGACAGAAATGATGAAAATATAATGTTTATTCATGGACACGGTACGTGCGTATCAGCACATCGCTACAAAACATTCGTGGAGAAGATGGACTCTCACAGTTGCTTATTGCGCTATTTTGTATAATAACCGCATGCATAACAGTTCTTTCCTTGATTCTCGCACAAGACGCTAAATTTATTCTGTAGCATGTACCTCCATGTCCTCATCTCCGTTGTTCTTTTGGCTTGCTCCTATCACGTGGGTCTTGTTATCATTATGATGTGTAGTTTTTTGTGGTTCTGGTGATACATTTGGATGAGCGATTTAACGTCTTTCTTGTTTCAGCGGTCAGCACAAATGTTCTGCCTTTCTTGTGATCAGCACTTCCAATTTATGCTGCCTCCGTACATTCATCTTCCAAGAGATCATGGGATGACAGCTATTTCAACATATTTATAGGGGTAGGGGTGATACGTTCCATTTCGGTGTTCCATTACAGCAGGTCCAGACAACGAGTTGCTGTGCTGAGTTGTGACTCGAACTCGGGACCTTTGCCTTTCGCGGGCAAGCGCTCTACCAGCTAAGCTACCCAAGCACGACTCACTCCCCGTCCTCACAGCTTTACTTCTGCCAGTACCTCGTCTCCTACCTTCCAAACTTTACAGAAGCTCTCCTGCGTACCTTTCAGAACTAGGATTCCAGAAAGAATGGATATTGCGGAGACATGGCTTAGCCACAGTCTGGGGGATATTTCCAGAATGAGATTTTCACTCTGCAGCGGAGTGTGCGCTGATATGAAACTTCCTGGCAGATTGAAACTGTGTGCTGGGCCGAGACACGAACTCGGGACCTTTGCCTTTCGCGGGCAAGTGCTCTACCACTTGAGAGAGCACTTGGTAGAGCACTTGCCTGCGAAAGGCAAAGGTCCCGAGTTCGAGTTTTGGGACGACACACAGTTTTAATCTGCCAGGAAGTTTCAGGTGTGATGATACTTCCCAGAGTCCATATCATCACCTTGTATCGTAGTAGGTGCTATAGATGAGGTAATGGAACACCGAAATCGGTTGCAATAAAACACAGGTGATGCTATCATCCTTAATACATAAAAGTTCTCAGTTAACCTCTTTGGACTGATGCAAATCCCTACTGAAACATTTTTTTAAAAGTATTATTAATGGGATTTGGACATAACATGTACAGCCAGGCTCAGAATGGTTTTCAACATTTAAATGTGTAACAGGCTGAAACCGAAACATGCGAGTATCACTATAGCAACAATTACGTGAAATTAAGTCCACGGTGTAAGAAAATTTAAAAAAAATCGTTAATATAAAAGGAATCTTGGTAACACAAAATATACTTCTTAATTTGCCACATTACAATGTAAAATCACTTTTTCTACATTGTTAAGTGCTGCTAAAAATCTATTTAGGAGTCTATAGACTTAGTTTTCTGTCGCTGACAGGTTCTGTATCGGCGGCGAACCCAAACGTTGCTTCGTTGATATCTGCTGTCGTAGTAGAAGAAACTGTGGTTTATATCATCTTCACTGGCACAAAAATGTGAAGAAGATGGAACCATGTTGAGGCAGTAGGGAAGCCGTCGGAATCACCCATGATTGTATCCAAAGAACTTTCTGGTTCATTTGCAACTTCGACAGAAACAACGTGATGTGCGATTAGGTACCAGTGCAGCGTAGTGGTTCCCATTAATTTCTTGCGACTGTTGTAGTTCTCCGTTCCATCAGGGGCCTCATTTCAGTGTGTATGGTATGAGGAATATCCTGAAGCGGCACATGGTATTTCACTAAAACAGCGTACATAACTTTCCAGGTCAGAAGGTCTACTTCTTCATTTCTCTTAATTGCGCTGTATGTCTTCACCAATAAAATTAGGGGAGAAAACTTCTGACCTGCTTCTTTAATGAGATTTACTAGAAAAGTTTTGTTGTTTTTGAAATGGTATCGTTTTTAAAAGCATTAATGCTGACTGTGGATATGTTAAAATAAGTGTTGTTTCTTCTTGAACCAATTCGCGATACTATTTTTTTTTTAAAAAAAGCACCTTGAAGGCCCAGCGGTACCTACCAGCTGCCATGTCATCCTCAGCCCTTAGGCGTCTCTGAATGCGTCCCCGAATGCGGATGTTGGGTGCCAATTGGTCGGCACACCGTTCTCCCAGTCGTTATCAGGTTTCTTGACCGGTGCCGCAACTTCGAAATCAACCGGTTCCTCAACTGACCTCAAAAGGGGCTGAGTGCATCCCGCTTGCCAGCCGGAGTAGCCGAGCGGTTCCAGGCGCTACAGTCTGGAACCGCGCGACCGCTTCGGTCGCAGGGTCGAATCCTGCCTTGGGCATGGATGTGTGTGTTTTCCTTAGGTTAGTTAGGTTTAACTAGGTCTAGGTTCTAGGGGACTGATGACCTAAGAAGATAAGTCCCATAGTGCTCAGAGCCATTGGAACTATTTGAGCATCCCGCTTGCCAACAGCACTCTGCAGACCCGGACGGTTGCTCATTCAAGTGCTAGCCAAGCAAGGCAGCGCTAACTTCGGTGACCTGACGGGAACAAGTGTTACCACTGTGGCAAGGCCGTTGGTATTGTGCGTATCAAAGCTCCTGTAAAGTAACTGTAACTTCTGTAGAGAATTTAGAGTCTGAATTTTTCCCTTCCATTAGTTTTGCCATCTGCAAATGCACATCCTATTTCGTCTGTTTGTTTACACTCACGTTTGTAATACTGTCTTGAGGCTGGTCGTACCATCAGATCATGAACTCGGAATTTTCCCATTCATTGTACTTCGTAATCACGGAAGGTACGTCTTAGTGTTCAGAGTCACTATTGGCGCAGGCCGTGTTAAAGGTGCTCAAATTTGGGAAACCAGCAACTGATTCAAGCAAAGGCAAAACATACCCGTAACAGTGTGCTAAGGGCGAGAGTTTCCTGTTAAGTCAGAACATGCCTACTTAGTACTTTGTCGCGACTACTCGCCTATTTGCTAGTAAATTTTTAAAAAGTTTCAACATTAATTCAACAGGAATTGGGCATTTGTGTATTTTATGCGTAGTTATAATGGCACTTCTGTGCTTCCACCAACAAAGAGTAAGTTGTAGTCGATTCGAATATGTCAATAAAGAATCTGATGGTTTTACACTGGCACTTACGTAACTTTTTAGTGTGTTTTAGTGTGTTTCCGAACCGTACAGCACTGTGTTTCCGAACCTTATAAGACGCATCGGTAATTCACATACGGTTTACTAAAGTGAGGTACATTTTAATGCAGGCTCTCATGTCTCTTCGCCAACAAACGCATGTCGCAGAACGAAGTTATTAGTAGCATGCTCCTATTCTGTAATGTCCACCCCGATAGCTGAGCGGTCAGCGCGACGGATTACCGTCCTACGGGCACGGGGTTCGATTCCCGGCGCGGTCGGAGATTTTCTCCGCTCAGGGACTGGGTGTTGTGTTGTCTTCATCATCATTTCATTCCCATACAGCGCGCAGGTTGTCGAATATGGCGTAGAATGTAGTAAGACCTGCACCAAGGCGGCCGGACCTGCCCCGCAAGGTGCCTCCCGGCCAATGACGCCAAATGATCATTTCCATTCGGTAATTACACGCTTAATGTGTCCTTGTCAGCATCTGACCGGCGCAGAACCCCAAGAACTTGACAGGACATTTAAAGGATATTCATCATATGTTACATAGTTTGTTAAGCTTCTGTCTGCTAAATACTCACGCAACTGATTCATGAGGCGACTCAGTCAGCCATTCATTCAACATTTTTTTTATATTTTTTATGTCGTAAATTTTCTGACACCACGAATTTCTGTCCTGTGCGAACATCTTCATTTCAGAGTAGCACTTGCACCCTTTCTCCTCAATTATTTGCTGGGTGTATTCAACTCTCTTCCTTCCCAAAAGGTTTTCACCCTCTGTAGATATGGAAGATATTCCCTAACGTCTTAAACTATGTCCTATCACTCTGTCTTCCTTCACTGGGCGAGATGGACTCGCATTCGGAAGGAAGAGGGTTCAGACTCGCGTCCGGCCATCCTGATTTAGGCTTTCCGTGATTTCTTTAAATAGCTTCAGGCGAATATCGGGATGGCTTTTTGAAAGAGAATGGCTGACGTCCTTCCCCATCCCTCCCTAATCCGATGGCACCGAAGACCAACCAACAAACCTAGCTTCTCTAATTCTGCGGGAAACCTTTTGATTTCTTGCCTTATCAGTCCCGCAAATTCTTAACATCCTTCTGTAACAGCACATCTCAAACCCTTCGATTGTCTAACTTATCCTGTTTTCCCATTGGCCATGACTCACTACCATACAAAACTGTGCTCCAAACGTAGATTCTCAGAAATTTCTTCGTCAAATTACTGTCTCTACTATATGTCAGTAGACTTCTTTCAACCAGGAATGGCCTCTTTATCTGTGCTCGCCTACATTATATGTCATCTGTTTTTCGACTATCATGTGTTATTTTCCTACAAGGTTGCATATATCCTTTACTTCGTCTAATTCGTGGTCACTAATTCTGATGATTTCATTGCTAATCTCATTTCTGCGACTCTTCATTACTTTCGTCTTTCTTCCGTTTACTCTCAGTCCATGGTCTGAACCCAAAGTGGTCATTTCATTCAAAAGGTCTTCTAACACTTCGTCTTCAGTTTCAGCGAGACCAGAAATGCGATCAGCGAATCTCAACATTTTTACCCTTTGACTCTGAGTTTTATCTCAATATGTTTTCAAAAATTTTATTACATGCAATCACAGTGTCATTCATTTCGACCGAATAGTAGCGGCTCCGGTCAAAGAAAACCATCGTAACGACCAGAAGAGCGGTGTGCTGACCACACGCCCCTCCTATCCGTATCCTTTGCTGAGGATGACACTGGGGTTGGATGGTCCCGATGGGCCACTTGCGGTCCGAAGACGGAGTGCTTTATAGTGTTATTCATTTGCTGCTGACAGTACAGCTATTACTATGAGTATAAAAACGTAAATCGTATGCGTACTGCGGTATTTGAATAATCGGATGGGGCTGATTGTAGGTATGATGTAAACAGACTAAACAGAAATGGGGACAACACCGAAAAGCTAGCACGATTGTTTCATTGTACACTGTAAATTATCAGTTCTGCCACCCAACAGACAGAGTACCTTGTTGATAAAGATGTGACATAAAAATTTTTTAATCGTCATCAGTAGGTCTATGGCGACAATATTACATCCTCTTGTAATATCCGTGTGAAATGCTAGCAAATATTGTACACTCCTGGAAATGGAAAAAAGAACACATTGACACCGGTGTGTCAGACCAACCATACTTGCTCCGGACACTGCGGGAGGGCTGTACAAGCAATGATCACACGCACGGCACAGCGGACACACCAGGAACCGCGGTGTTGGCCGTCGAATGGCGCTAGCTGCGCAGCATTTGTGCACCGCCGCAGTCAGTGTCAGCCAGTTTGCCGTGGCATACGGAGCTCCATCGCAGTCTTTAACACTGGTAGCATGCCGCGACAGCGTGGACGTGAACCGTATGTGCAGCTGACGGACTTTGAGCGAGGGCGTATAGTGGGCATGCCGGAGGCCGGGTGGACGTACCGCCGAATTGCTCAACACGTGTGGCGTGAGGTCTCCACAGTACATCGATGTTGTCGCCAGTGGTCGGCGGAAGGTGCACGTGCCCGTCGACCTGGGACCGGACCGCAGCGACGCACGGATGCACGCCAAGACCGTAGGATCCTACGCAGTGCCGTAGGGGACCGCACCGCCACTTCCCAGCAAATTAGGGACACTGTTGCTCCTGGGGTATCGGCGAGGACCATTCGCAACCGTCTCCATGAAGCTGGGCTACGGTCCCGCACACCGTTAGGCCGTCTTCCGCTCACGCTCCAACATCGTGCAGCCCGCCTCCAGTGGTGTCGCGACAGGCGTGAATGGAGGGACGAATGGAGACGTGTCGTCTTCAGCGATGAGATTCGCTTCTGGCTTGGTGCCAATGATGGTCGTATGCGTGTTTGGCGCCGTGCAGGTGAGCGCCACAATCAGGTCTGCATACGACCGAGGCACACAGGGCCAACACCCGGCATCATGGTGTGGGGAGCGATCTCCTACACTGGCCGTACACCACTGGTGATCGTCGAGGGGACACTGAATAGTGCACGGTACATCCAAACCGTCATCGAACCCATCGTTCTACCATTCCTAGACCGGCAAGGGAACTTGCTGTTCCAACAGGACAATGCACGTCCGCATGTATCCCGTGCCACCCAACGTGCTCTAGAAGGTGTAAGTCAACTACCCTGGCCAGCAAGATCTCCGGATCTGTCCCCCATTGAGCATGTTTGGGACTGGATGAAGCGTCGTCCCACGCGGTCTGCACGTCCAGCACGAACGCTGGTCCAACTGAGGCGCCAAGTGGAAATGGCATGGCAAGCCGTTCCACAGGACTACATCCAGCATCTCTACGATCGTCTCCATGGGAGAATAGCAGCCTGCATTGCTGCGAAAGGTGGATATACACTGTACTAGTGCCGACATTGTGCATGCTCTGTTGCCTGTGTCTATGTGCCTGTGGTTCTGTCAGTGTGATCATGTGATGTATCTGACCCCAGGAATGTGTCAATAAAGTTTCCCCTTCCTGGGAGAATGAATTCACGGTGTTCTTATTTCAATTTCCAGGAGCGTATTTCACAGAACGGGAACGGTGTATCTGCAACTAATGATACCAGCATTTCATCTGCGCGTTTAAGTTTCTAGAGTCAGTTTGTCCAAGGGAAAATGTTTCACATTTTCAGTCCACAACAGTCGTTTGATTTTAATCATCCGTTCCTATACAGTGATATTTCACTGCTAAAACGCTTGATGAATGGCAGGGTGCCAAGATTTTTCAACTGAAGTATAAAATGTACCACGATCCTGTCATATGGGTATGTGCTACATGTATACAGTACTTGCAAAGTGGTATCGATTTTCAGTGAACATGATGTATTAAACACACAATAGAAGAACGATGAGCGTGTATGGCGTAGCGCACCAGCCGTCATTGGTAGCACCAAAGCAGTCTACAGTCCTTCGGTACAGATGTTTGGCTAGTTTATCTTTTGATTAATGTTTAAGAAAGTTAATCGATACAGTCGTTTCTTCTCCGCCGGCAGGTGTTGTAGCATTAGATCAGTGGGTGCCAACATGGTCGTTACCATAGATTAGTGGGCGTTGCAGCTTTCACGGAGGGCGCTAGATGTTAGGGGTTTTAAAAGCATTTTGATAACGGTTTCATAAGAATTTGATGTAAATCACTCGTATTTGGTAACTAATTACACAGGCCAACGATGAAAAAACTTTTTTCCTGAAAATACCTTATTCTTATGTTTTTTATGGTGGGAAATCCAAATATGATATTTAAAAAACTGTATCACCCACCATGTCTTCACATTTTATAGTTGCATTTGTTAAATTAAGCGATATTTTAAAGAATTTAACAGCTTTTACATAGTCAAAGTAATTTAAAAAGGAGGTGTAATGAATGTAGATGACTTTGGTAGCACTGCTGAAAAACATTTGCTGGCAAAAAAGGTCGATTTTATTTCTGTGTTAACAGATGGTGTTTTGCTTACTGTCAACATAATCTCACTTTCCCGTTTCCTGTACATGTCTTGAGTACAATGTCTAATCGTGGTTGTAAAAGCTCTGCTAAAAGTTTGTTAAACTTGTGGTGAATTTGTGATTAAAAAACAACAAAGAAACATTACAGACATTATGAAAAAGGTTTATCTATCACACTTTGGATCTAAACTTTGTGATCAAGATAAATCTTGGGCGCTGCATAAGGTTTGTAAAGTGTGTATTGAAGATCTGAGAAAATGGTCCAAAAAGGACAGAAAAGCCTTTAGATTTGCTGTTACTATGAGATGGAGGGAGCTAAGGAATCATTCTGATGATTTCTACTTTTTCAGTGTTGATATTACTGGTCATAATTAGAAAAAACAGGAAGGTAATAAGCTTCCCTAACCTTCCGTCCGCAATCCGACCAGTAGGGCATGGTGTGATTTTGCCGGATCCTGAACGACCAGATGATTTAAATAATATTCCAACACAAGTATTTTCTGAAGTACAGTCTGATTTACATGAACCAGATGCTGATGAATTCCACTGAAATACAGAAAGTCTAGAGCTCCAATTGTTTACTCAGACCGAGCTTAACGATTTGGTTAGGGATCTGGGCTCAATGAAAAATCATTCTGATGATTTCCACTTTTGCAGTGTTGATATTACTGGTCATAATTAGAAAAACAGGAAGGTAATAAGCTACCCTAACCTTCCGTCCGCAATACTTGGCTCTAGATTAAAAGAAAAGAACTTATTGGCAGTTGGAACCGGCATATACATGTATAGAAAGAGAGAGTAGCAATTTTCCAAGTTTTTCAACAAGAAGGTGATCTAGTGTACTGCTCAGAGGTTCCCGGTCTGATGAATGAGTTTGCTGTTGAATACAAAAAGGAAGACTGATGGCTGTTTATTGATTGATCCAAAACTAGTTTAAAGGCTGTTTTATTACACAATGGTAACGTGTATGCGTCTATACCTGTTGAACATTCTGTGCATATCGAAAAATGCTATCAAAACATAGAAACAGTGGTAAATTAAACAGGTGATTCCGCTCATGGTTATATGATATGTGGCGATGTAAAAGTAACATCCATGCTCCTAGGTCAGCAGGGTAGCCTTACCAAACTTTCCATGTTTCTTGTGTGAGTGGGATAGTAGGGCTAGGGATTAACAGTGGTGCAGAAAGAACTGGCCTGTAAGGGAGTCCTTAAAGCCTGGTGAGAACAACATTCTATACAAAAATCTAGTAGACCCGAAAAACGTACTCCTACCACCTCTACCTATAAAATTAGGCCTAATGAAACAGTTTGTAAAGGCTTTGCCTAAAGATGGACCTTGTTTTAAGTATCTCTGCCAAAAGATTCCACACCTTTCAGAAGCTAAACTAAAACAAGGCGTCTTTGTCGACCTGACATTAGAAAATTGATGTTTGATGTTAACTCCACAATGACCTTAAATGAGAAAGAAGCATAAATATCATTCAAGCAAATCGTTACAAAATTCTTGGGACATGAAAAAGACCCAGAATATGTTTCTGTTATAGCTACAAAAAAAAGTGTAAAACTTCACATTTTGAAAGCCACCTTGATTACTTACCAGACAATATGGGAGATGTTAGTGAGTAGCAAGGAGAGCGTTTTACCAGAATATAACAGTGATGGAAGAACGCCACCAAGGCCGCTAGAACACCCACATGATGGGAAACTACTATTGGTCACTTGACCAAGAATTTCAGCCAGCGACTCATCGTAGAAAACGCTATACAATAAGCTACAAAGAAAAAAGAGCAGGAAAATACAAACCAATTCCAGCTGACAAGTGAAACCTCTACTAACACTTATCATTGTGCTAAGTAGTTTACTGTAAATACAAACCATGCTTATGTTGTAACAAAGCGTTTCATTAATTTCCCCGTTTACCGTATGGCATAGGATTTTTATACTGTATAACAAAAAGCATACTTCTCGAAATCTATGGGTGATACAAAAAAAACTAAGGCTAGATTTGGATTCACTGGATAAAAAATGTTTTGAAAGAAATTCGATGGCCTGTGTTGTTATTATTATTATTAGTTTTAACTTGCTGTAGCTACACAAATCAAAAAGGTTTTGCATCACCCCGGCTTCCAGAACTCCTGAAGATAGAAGTTGACTGTGGATATTGTATCACAGACACAGTCCCTTCGACTTTTCAGAGATGTCACTAAACCTGCCAGCAGATGTAAACAACCATGCATGAGCAGCGCCTATTAGACGGAGGGGATCAGACCGCCGATTACTGTCATTCCACCAGGAAGGAGGTACACGGCTCATGTTGTCTGTAGTTCAACCATGCCTAGATGGTCAATACCGCGTTTCCATCGCGTCCTCATTGTTACTTTGTGCCAGGAAGGGCTCTTAATGAGGGAAGTGTCCATGCGTCTCGGAGTGAACCAAAGCGATTTAGTCCGGACACGGAGGAAATACGATGACATGCCTCGCTCAGGTCCCCCGAGGGCTACTTCCGCAATGGATAACCGCTACCTATGGATTATAGCTCGGAGGAACCCTGACAACAATGCCACCATGTTGAATAATGCCTTTCGTGCTGCCACAGGACGTCGTGTTACGATTTAAACCGTGCGCAATAGGGTACATGATGCGCAAGTGCACTCCAGACGTCCATGCCGAGGTCCATCTTTGCAACCACGACACCATGCAGCGCGGTACAGCATGCCGAATGGTCCGCTCAGAATTTGCATTCCGTTCTCTTCACCAATGAGTGTCTCATATGGCTTCAAAAAGACAATCGTCGGAGATGTGTTTGGCGGCAACCCAGTCAGGCTGAGTTCCTAAGATACACTGGCCAGCTAGTGCAGCAAGGTGGAGTTTCCCTGCTGTTTTGGGGTGGCATTACGTGGGGCCGACATACGCCGCTGGTAGTCATGGAAGGCGCCGTATTGGCTGTACGAACGTAAATGCCAGCCTCCATCCGATACTGCAGTGGCCGAGCGGTTCTAGGTGCTTCAGTCCGGAACTTCGCTGCTGCTACGGTCGCAGGTTCGAACCCTGCCTCGGGCATGGATCTGTGTGATGTCCTTAGGTTAGTTAGGTTTAAGTAGTTCCAAGTCAAGGGGACTGTGGTGTCACCGCCAGACACCACACTTGCTAGGTGGTAGCCTTTAAATCGGCCGCAGTCCGCTAGTATACGTCGGACCCGCGTGTCGCCACTGTCAGTGATTGCAGACCGAGCGCCGCCTCACGGCAGGTCTAGAGAGACGTCCTAGCACTCGCCCCAGTTGTACAGCCGACTTTGCTAGCGAAGCTACACTGACAAATACGCTCTCATTTGCCGAGACGATAGTTAGCATAGCCTTCAGCTACGTCATTTGCTACGACCTAGCAAGGCGCCATGACCAGTTATATTGAGATTATATAATGTATCAACAAGAGCAATGTTCACCAGTTGTGGATTAAAGTTAAGTATTACATCAACTACGTACTTTATTTGCTATATTAACTACTTTACACTGTTCCAGACCTCACGCAAGCCTGCGTGAGCTAAACGCGTGCCTTTCGGCATCCTCGCATAGTGACTTGGCTGTCTTGCCATGTGACAACAGGGACATTACCTCAGATGTTAAGTCCCATAGTGCTTAGAGCCATTCGAACCATTTGAACCGATATTGCAACCATTTTGGCAGCATATTGGCGAGACATTCGTCTTCGTGGACGACAGTTCGCGCCCCCATTGTGCACGTCTTCTGACTGACTTCCTTCAGGAAAACGACATCGGTCGACTAGAGTGGCCAGCGTATTTTCCAGTCATGAACCATAGCAAACATACCTGGGATAGATTGAAAAGGGCTATTTATGGACGTGACCCACCAACCACTCTGAGGGATCTGCGCGGAATCGCCGTGGAGGACTGGGACAATCTGGACCAACAGTGACTTAATGAACTTGTGGATAATATGCCACGACACCGCGCGGGGTAGCCGTGCGGTCTAAGTCGTCTTTCACGATTCGCGTGGCTCCCCAGTCGGAGGTTCGAGTCCTCCCTCGGTCATGAGTGTGTGTGTTGTCCTTAGCGTAAGTTAGTCAGATTAAGTAGTGCGTAAGCCCAGGAACCGATGACCTCAGCAGTTTGCTTCCCATAGTCCTTACCACAACTTTCGAAACTTCCTATGCCACGACGAATACAGGTATTCCTCAATGCAAGAGGACGTGGTACTGGGTACTAGAGGTATCGGTATGTACAGCAATCTGAACCACCTTCTCTGAAGGTCTCGCTGTATAGCGGTACAGTATGCAATGTGTAGTTTTCAAGAGCAGTAAAAACTGCAGAAATGATGTTTATGTTGATCTCTATTCCAATTTTCTGTACAGGTTCCGAAACTCTCAGAACCGAGGTGATGCAAAACTTTTTTGCTGTGTGTAAGTTTTACAAAATTTGTGAAGTAAATTAAGACACTTTACTTTACAAAATTTGTAAAACATACAAACAGCAAAAAATTCCTTCCCCTATAAATCACTCTTATTGAGGAGGCTGTGCCCGGTTAGAAAGTTTTATTACTAGCACAGATACAAAAGTGGTCAGTGGGTTAAAGAGATTAAATACCCCTGCAATAGTTAATGAACATACATTTCTTACGCGTCATTAAAGGGAGAAGACAAGTAATTTTATTTTTGATGAAGATGCACTATGTTACTAGTGTATTAGTTTTGGTACGAACAGGATATGATGCGGTTCTGTAGCTCAAAAAATATTCAAATGTGTGTGAAATCTTATGGGACTTAACTGCTAAGGTCATCAGTCCCTAAGCATACACACTACTTAACCTAAATTACCCTAAGGACAAACACATACACCCATGCCCGAGGGAGGACTCGAACCTCCGCCGGGACCAGCCGCACAGTCCATGACTGCAGCGCCTTAGACCGGGTTCTGTAGCTAGTGGAAGGTGTCTTCGTCCTCAAGTTACGCTGTTCACGGATAATTTACATGCTTTACTGTCCCGTGGATCACATACAATTCAGAGCACACTGTTATTATTCATGAGAAGTTTCAAACGTAGACTGATAAACTGCGTGCCACATTTTGTGCGACGTGGTGCATAATGTTACTGTGTATGTGCTTCATAACGACATGTCTATCAAAATCAGGCAATAACTCAGCAAATGAACGACACAAGGACTACAACTGACAATGATATCTTTTACGTAAATTAAACCATTCATGATGAATTTCTAAGCTCAATTCGGTAAAGCTCTAAAGTTATATTGGTTCAAATGGATCTGAGCACTATGGGACTCAACATCTGAGGTCACCAGTCCCCTAGAACCTACAACTACTTAAACCTAACCAACCTAAGGATATCACACACACCCATGCCCGAGGCAGGATTCGAACCTGCGAGCGTAGCTGTCGCGCGGTTCCAGACTGAAGCGCCTAGAGCCGCTCGGCCACAACGCCCGACAAAGTTTTCTTGTCATGTAGTAGCAGAGACTGCTGTAGTTAACTGGGTGACACTTAAATTGTGAGGACAATGACTCCGCGAAAGCCTGTTAGCAAGATACCGACACCTTTGACGCTTATCGGGCAAAAAATTAGTCACCACAGTGTGCACGCACAGATGAATCTTTTACAGATGATGCAGCCATCAAGTGACACGCTCAACCGCGCGCGCGCTGCCTCTACGTGAGCGTATCAGTTAGTGAGACATTTGTGTTTAGGTTGATTAAACAACCGGGTTATCGGTCCCATCGGATAAGGGAAGGATAGGGAAGGAAGTCATCCGTTCCCTTGTTCTTTCATAGGAACCATCCCGGTGTTTGCCTGAAGCGATTTAGGGGAATCACGGATAACCTAAATGAGGATGGCCGGACGCGGGTTTGAACCTTCGCCCTTTCGAATGCGAGTCCAGTGTGCTAACCACTGCGCCAACTCTTTAGGAGAGACGTTTATGATTCAAGTGGATATTGCACGTAAAGACTGGTAAATGTAAGGACGTGGCAATGGCAAAAAGGAGCAATCGTGTTTGGCCGTCTCCATGGCCATACGGTGTGTGAAGTTACTGGATTTGTTGGTGTTTCACGTCTGACTTTCAACGTGTTCACTAACAGTGGTGTACCATCTTACGAATGGTATAAATGTTTCAAAGAGAATCGAGAAAATGTTCAAGACAACGACCGCCCTGGATGCCCTTCTGCGTCAATTACTGGCGACAATGTGGAAGATGTAAGGAAAATGGTTCTGGAAAATCACCGAATCACCATCAGGGAGGTTGCTGATGATGTTCGTATATCTTTGGCTCATGCCAAGCAATGTTTTCGGATGGAAATGAATCGCTTAGCAACGAAGTTTGCTCCAAAATTGTTGAATTTTGACCAAAAGCCGATGTAGAATAGACATCGTCCAAGAATTTCTGAAATGAAGTTGACAAGGATCCAAATCTTCTAAAGAAGATAATAATAAGTGGCGAAACATGTGTATATGAGTATGATGTTGAAACCAAGACCAAACCGTCCCAATAGCAACTGCCTAAAGAACCAAGACCGGAAAATATTCGACAAGTTTGATTACAGGTGACGACTCTTCTCACTGTTTTGTTCGAACACATACAGGATATTTCCTCCATTACGGTCGTACGGGCAATAAGGACTACTACGTGGAAGTTATGTGCCGTCCGTGTGAAGCAACCCGAAGAAAACGACCAGAACGGTGGCAAAACCACTCGTGGCAATTGTACCATGGTAATGCTTCCTCTCATATCTCAGTGCTTGTTGGCGATTTTTTGGCAAAAACAAAATCGTTTTGTTGCCTCTGCCACCGTATTTGCTGGTCGTGGTCCCTTGCGATTTCCTTCTATTCCCCTAGGCTGAAGCGAACCAGGAAAGTGTTGTCGTTTTACTACCATTGACGAGACAAAAACAGAATCGCTGAAGCAACTGAACACCATCACGAAAAATGCGTTCCATAAGTGTTTCGAAGATTGGAAAATGCCCTGGCATAATCGTGTGGTATCTAAGGGGGATATGATAATTGATTTAGTTACCCTTGAAAAGGCTACGTATGGTTGTTCGCTAGTAAAAACGCGATTTCGTAAAAAACCATACGGCTCTGTGAAGAGTTTGTCCTGCGTTTTGTGTATAGTTATCGCAGACGTAGTGTTAATACTCAACTGCCTTCTTTGCGATGGCATGCTTCGATCAGATGGTGTCATGCTTATCTGTGGTATTACAACAGCTTCACCGGTTTTAGTCAGCTGAAATTAATTGAAAATTCATTGAATTTTGTAACATCCACAGTAAGTTCTCTTTAGTGTTCATGTTTCTTATCAACAGAACAATAGTGTCTTTCCTTAGTGTAAGGTTATGTAACAGTAATCCTGACGGATCTAATGAATGTAAGGATTCTACAGGATTCAATTACTTGTCATTTCCCTTGTCGGACTGTAAGGACTCACGACCTCTAACTGTATTTTAAGATTTTAATTGCACTTCGTACTTTATATAAGCATGCTAGGCAAGAGCAGCAGTTCGTAAATCACAATTCAAGGCGACAATGACTCTGTTGTTTCGGAAAGTATATTCGTTTAGAAAAGTCGTCTTGAACAACGGGCAGAAGTTAATAGACTACAACAGTGGTAACAGTTGCTACCTATGACAGTTCTGTATACAAATTATCCAGTTAATAATTACTTGAAAACAAATAAAATTATATTCGTAATAAGATAATATGTCAAGGGGGTCCGTTATTCGTGATTAACGAGCTAGCTTCGCAAAATATAATTATGAATCTGGGCATTCATGGTGCCGTTTTGCCTATAACAGGTAAATTAAATTGTATTAATGTATTAACTTTTTCCACAAATAGAAAGTTTTAGTGTAAAATCGATGTGCAGGCTTAGAAGCCGATTGAAATACATTTCTAATCATATTGTAGTGGACTGACAAGACAGCCAGTCCACAGTGACGGATAACCGAAAGGCACGCGATTACACACGCCTGCTGGCGTTAGGTCTGAAACAGGATACGTAATGAATGCTATAAAGAAAAGTACGTAGCTGCTGGAATACTTAACTTTAATCCATCATTTGTATACAGCATTCTTGATGATACAAGTGAGACTCTCTCTAGAATTGGTTAATGGCGCCTTGCTAGGTCGTAGCCATGGACTTAGCTGAAGGCTATTCTAACTATCTCTCGGCAAATGAGAGAAAGGCTTCGTCAGTGTAGTCGCTAGCAAAGTCGTCGTACAACTGGGGCGATTGCTAGTACGTCTCTCAAGATCTGCCGTGTGGTGGCGCTCGGTCTGCAATTACTGACAGTGGCGACACGCGGGTCCGACATGTACTAATGGACCGCGGCCGATTTAAAGCTACCACCTAGCAAGTGTGGTGTCTGGCGGTGACACCAGACATATCTAATTTATACCTCTACTCTTAACATATGTTTAGAAAAAGAGAACTTACTTGAGAAATAATCTGTGTGGTGATAAAGTGAGCACAGAAACAGTCAAGCAAAACGTACCGCGTGGAGCGGGAATATTTCCTAGTATGTTGTACAATGCGAAGTACTCGGTGCAGTAAGCGTCAAAATTATTGGCATCATACTCGTGTAAGTGTAGACAAACTGTCGCCAAACGTGACGACAAAAGAAGTAGCGACTTTATGCAAATCTTAGGTATACACTGCAATACTGTCAGTAACTGGCGTATAGCCAAAGGGCAAAGCGCGAAGTTGGTAGTGCCAGGCTAGACGATGGCTCAGTAACGGAAGTTATGACAATAGATTAGTGCAGTTAATGTGTGCAAACAAGTACAACGCATTATTACCCCATTCATACGAAAGACAAATGTGTCTAACGGGCTTCCTCTGCTAATGTTATTGCATTGGACATGTACTGCTACTAATCGTTTACACTTCTGTAAAACATTAATAAAGTCAAAACATTTTCTTCTCATTCCTGTATTTTTTTCTCTTTTTTCTGGTAACGTTGCAGCTCCTGGATTGCAATCATTTTGTGTGCACGGATGCAATGTAATGTATTACGTGGAATCAATATTATTAATTATTGTGTAATGTTAATTCCATGTATGTAATTTCGTTGTAATTTTAGGAGTTTCGAGCCGTTAGGAAAATTAATATATGTGAATAATATTACGAGGAGAGAGTTCAGAGGCGGTGGTGTTCTACGTTGCGTTGAAACTACGAGTTAAACTGAGTATTCCGAGTGAAATGGACTGTTTACGTTCATGATAGCGATCTGTTTGTGGTCTGATTTTGTATACTCAAAACCATACTGGAATCTGAGGAAGGGTCGAGCTCCTAAACCGTATAAAGATAAACGGACTGACTGCGCATCTGCGTTGATTCTCGGCTGGCCGTCCAATCTGTTTTCTGAAAATCTTCTTGTCCCGTTCTGATTTAGAACAAATAAGGTGTATCCTGACGGACTGGCGATCGTCAGAGATCGTGCAGCAGTCGTCTCAGGTAGGAAGTTGCCCAACGCAAATATCTGCATTTCTGCCTTCACACTGTCGACGGTCAACTGTCAACTAACATTTCAGTGCTGTGTGTTGTGATTTGGCAAGACAGCCAAGCCACTATGATTGGTAGCCGAAAGGCACGCGTCTAAGCTCACGCAGGCTAGCGTGAGGTCTGGAACAGTTATAGGAGTTTATAGTAGGAAGAAAAGTACGTAGCTTCTGGAATACTTAACTTTAATCCATAATTGATGAACATCGGTCTGGCGGTACATGCATCACAAGATAAATAGCAAATGATAATGGCGCCTTGCTAGGTCGTAGCAAATGACGTAGCTGAAGGCTATGCTAACTATCGTCTCGGCAAATGAGAGCGTAAATTGTCAGTGAACCATCTCTAGCAAAGTCGGCTGTACAACTGGGGCGAGTGCTAGGAAGTGTCTCTAGACCTACCGTGTGGCGGCGCTCGGTCTGCAATCACTGACAGTGGCTACACGCGGGTCCGTCGTATACTAGCGGACCGCGGCCGATTTAAAGGCTACCACCTAGCAAGTGTGGTGTCTGGCGGTGACACCACAATGTGTAGCATCAATTCAAATAAATTCCTACATTTAAAAATTAGTGAAGTGTGTTACATAGGTTCAAGTCATATTTCGGTTTATAATTCTCCTTCAGTTACACTTCAATTTGAAATTACTTTTGTGCTATTAAGAGCAATTTCGATGACAGAACTCTTTGCAGTTGCCGCAGAACAAAGTGTGTTGTCTAACGGTATTCTGAAACACTGGGGTAGAGATGAACAGTTTTGTTAGGTGATACTGTGAACGTACATTACTGAAGGCACTGCTCGTGAAACAATACAGACATTTAAAATTTGTTAACAGCTACTTGAAGTCGAACGTGTTTAGGCCTATCGCTTTGACATTTCACTCACTCTTCAGTGCTGACATTAACTTTATTCCGATGAGGGATCATTTACTCGTTTGTAGATTTCACTGTTTAATAATTAACGTTCCCCAACAAAGACATTGCGAATTCTAGCACAACTAAATTTCTGTTAATGGTAAGCCAATACACATCAGAATTAACAGTTCTGTGAAAGACGTTTTCGTATAACACCGTTGCACTGCCTACCCAAACGCTAACCCAGAGTTACTTCTTGTTACAGCAGCTGTTGCTAAAAAATGTTTGTAGATATTTTATCTGTTTATACGTTTCACTTAATGTATTAATTTTGTATGTGAGTGAAGTGTGTTTGTGTCCCGTTTCTGCAATCTCAGTCTGTCTTTATCAGAGACAGACACTATCTACCTGACAATATCAGAGACTTAGTAGTTCAGGAGAGAACAGACTATCTACGGGTTGGATTAAATGGACAGGTGAGTGCCGCTTTAATCTCAACAGTTTACGAGATGTTTTGGGTAACGTTTGCTACGCAACCTTTATGTCTTACGGTCAGTAAAGTACTTTCAAACTTTACAAGCTTATTTACAAGGTGGTGGAATCCATCAGCTGCATATTTACTTACGCAGTGCAGCCAAAACATTATCACCAAGTACTAATAGCCCGTATGTCAACATTCGGCAAAGATAACAGCGGCGACGCGCCGTGGCATGGAAGCAATGAGGCCTTGCAGAATGAGATTTTCACTCTGCAGCGGAGTATGTGCTGATATGAAGCTTCCTAGCAGATTAAAACTGTGTGTTGGACCGAGACTCGAACTCGGGACCTTTGCCTTTCGCGGGCAAGTGCTCTACCACTTTTTCTTTATTTTTTATTTTTTATGAACTAAATGTCTCCTCATTAGACGTAAATGAAAATACTTCTTGATTGGTGCCCCTGACTCTCCGTAGGTGTACGCGTGGAATTTCAGCAGACTGGTAGCTTCAGAGTTTGTCTTCTCGGTGAATAGCTATTGCTAATGTATTCCGTTGTCGAACATTCGTTTTTTCGTCCATCTCTCAAGTGTTATTTCTGTTTCAGCTTCTCTGAACTCCGAAGCCCCGGCCACCAAAGTCTCCATGACATCCTACCAGGGAACCTTTTTGGTTTTCTAACATAAAGTAAATTAAAGAGTAAAAATGCCTCCCCATTAGCATGGCAAATGATATGAAAAAAACTAGGAAAGAGATTAAAAGAAGTGATAAAGTAAAGATTCTTGCAAATATGACTCTATGTCAACGTTCTTAATAAAAAACAAGCATAGTTTCCTCTATATTTCGTCGTTCGTATCAGTGTCTCGTGTTCCATCGTTAAATGTATCCAATATTCTTCTTTACTCTTCTCTTTCTCGGATAGGATGTAGTATACAGTCTGGCCCTTTAGCCAACTGACTGCACGTCGTTTTGTATTGGGATAAGGAACTTCGTCAGGGTTGAGTGGGCGTGTCGGTGTAATCGTTCTTGGTGATGTTCGCATTATGCTTGCAAGTCTCTGTGTGCAGAGGGACCATATGTCCTGTACAGCGTCACAAGTAAATCTATGCTCGTCTGTGTCGACTAAGTGACATCTGATAGCCGGCCGAACTGGCCGTGCGGTTAAAGGCGCTACAGTCTGGAACCGCAAGACCGCTACGGTCGCAGGTTCGAATCCTGCCTCGGGCATGGATGTTTGTGATGTCCTTAGGTTAGTTAGGTTTAACTAGTTCTAAGTTCTAGGGGACTAATGACCTCAGCAGTTGAGTCCCATAGTGCTCAGAGCCATTTGAACCATTTTGACATCTGATACAATTCGGTGTTTCAGCCAGGTGAATCTTGTGTAACCTCGAATTGGTCGGGAATTTCCTATTGACTGCCATGTACCAAGTTGAGCGCACTGTAGATGAAAGATGCGGATCGTGAATGTTCTCCCAGACTTGTTTCCAGTTATAACCTTTACATTTCTCCTCCACTATATTGCGTGGTTTACTTTCCGTCATTGCGGCGTAAATTGCTTCGACTTTGTGTCGGTCTGCCTCTGGAAGTCTTCTTTGTATGTAGCTAAGTTCTAGGATGAAATACCTTAAGTGACAGAGCGAGTTGAAAATGTGTTTTACATCTACAGGTGGGTCCAGATTGGGAGGCACTATTTCATTCAAAATGTGAGCCGTCAGTGTGTTTGGTGATCTGTGTCACTGTTTGTATGTTTGACTAACATACAAGGCTTTTGCTTTGAGGCAGACATCTGTCAAATTGAGGCCTCCCTTCCAAACTGGGAGGGTGAGGGTTTCATACTTTACTTTAAATATCTGACCCCTGGTAAACAAAGTGCCCAAGCGCTGCTAACATTTGTCGTGCCATAGTCTTTGGTAATGGCAGTACTTGGGCAACGTAATTTACTCTGGAAATTATGTAGGTATTGACTAAAGACACTCTTTCAATGGCGTTTAGAGTTCGCAGGCTAAGTTGCCGTATGCCAGCGCGCATTTTAGCCAGCAGTTTTCTATAGTTCAAGGCAGCCGTGCGGCGGATATTGCGTGTGTATTCAATCCCGAGGCAGGTGATCTTTTCCAAGCTTCTTATTCTTTCAGCAGCACCGGGTTCTAATCCGCGTCCAATGTGCATTCAGCCTGACTTGTGACGGTTGAGTTTTGCCCCCGATGCAGCTTCATACGTTGTTACAATGTGGAAAGCTGTCTCTAAGTCCTCGTCAGTCGTTACTACAAAACTGACATCATCTTCGTATGCCTGGCAGATAATCTTCTGACCATGAATGAGCAGTCCTGGAAGGTCTTGCGTCAGGGACTACAAGAATGGCTCCAGTGCTATGGCAAACAATGCCATCGACATTGGGCAGCCCTGTCGTACCGAACTTGCGATACTGACCGGCCTGCTTAAGCGTCCATTGACATTGATTTGCGACGTACCATTCATCAGGAGGGTTTTAACAGTATCAGTGATTTTCTGAGGAAAATGCATGGCGTCCATGGTTCGTACGAGATAGGGGTGGTTCACCCTGTCAAAGGCCTTTTCAAAGTCGAGGGACACGAGAGCACTTGGGATGTCACAGGCTTCGGCAATCGCTATCAAATCTCTATATATCAAAACTAGACATGGTTGTCTCACTTTATTTATACTTTACTTATGACAGTGAACTGTGTGTTCTGTACGGACAAGTTTTCTCTGTAACTACAACACATGATCTGAAGATCGGCAGCTAGCCCGAAACCGGTAATTGAAAATAAAGAATAGCGATCGAAGACTGACACGCCATATTTTATTTAAATCTCTATATGCAGTTAAAGTGTGGAAAATATTTCTATTTGTTCCAACACACGTTTGATAGTCGCCGGTCGCGCTGGTAATGACCGAATTTAATCGTTGCATAATGACACGTGCGAAAATTTTATAGTCAGTGTTAAGTAATGTTAAAGGCCGGAGATTCTCAACAGTTTGGCCTCCTGGAGTTTTTGGAACAAGCACCACTATCCCTTTACAAAAATCTTTCAGGCTGTCATTTCGAATGTTCATAATGTCATTACAAACTTACTAGTTAACTGTTGCCTAAACGTGCGATAAAACTCGGCGGGTAATCCGTCAGGACCAGGCGATTTATTTATTGGGCTTCGGAGAATGGCGTCTGTTACTTCATCCTCGATTATGTCTGAGGCGAGTTCTTCCGCTTGTTCCGGACCAAGTCTCCCCCACGCCCTTTCCGTAAGGACTGCCTGCGCTGCCACATCGATTGGTTTCTCAGCTGGTAACGCTGTAAAATGTTTATAAATTTCTTCTAGAATATCCTACTGAGCTACGCAAGCACGACTCACGCCCCGTCCTCACAACTTTACTTCTGCCAGTACCTCGTCTCTTACCTTTCAAACTTTACAGAAGTTTCATATCAGCGCATACTCCGCTGCAGAGTGAAAATCTCATTCTGGAAACATCCCCCAGGCTGTGGCTAAGCCATGTCTCCGCAATATGCTAGTTCTGCATGGTTCGCAGGAGAGCTTCTGTAAAGTTTGGAAGGTAGGAGACGAGGTACTGGCAGAAGTAATGTTGTGAGGGCGAGGGCCGGCCGGAGTGGCCGAGCGGTTCTAGGCACTTCAGTCTGGCACCGCGCGACCACCAAGGTTGCAGGTTCGAATCCTGCCTCGGGCATGGATGTGTGTGATGTCCTTAGGTTAGTTAGGTTTAAGTGCTTCTACGTTCTAGGGGACTGATGGCCTCAGCAGTTAAGTCCCATAGTGCTCAGAGCCATTTGAACCATTTTTTTGAGGACGAGGCGTGAGTCGTGCTTTGGCAGCTCAGTGGTAGGGCACATGCCTGCTTAAGACAAAGGTCCCGAGTTCGAGTGTCGGTCCCGCACACAGTTTTAATCTGCCAGGAAGTCTCAGTGAGGCCTTGGTAGGTCGCTGGAGGCATGAGGCACTACATCTGCAGACACAAAGTACTTGATTCCCAAAAGTTCGAGGGAGCTCTGACAATACGTTCAATCACGTCCCAGATGTGTTCGATCGGGTTCAGATCTGGCGAGCTGGTCTTGTGACGTGGCGCATTGTCTTGCTGAAAAACGCCACTGCCATCGGGAAACATGATCGTTATGAAGGAGTGTACGTGATATGCAACTCCTTGGCCGCCATGGTACCTTGGACGAGCTCCACCGGACCCATGGATGTCCACCTGAACGTTCGCCAGAGCACAGCTTGTCTGCGTCCCGCAGTACAGGCGTCAAGGAGCTGTTTCCACTGAAAGACAACGGATTCGCGCCCTTCCAATGGCTTGATGAAGAAAGTATCGCGATTCATCGGATCATCCAACGCTATGGCACTACGCAAACCGTCCAGTGCCGATGGTCACGTGCCATCTCAGTCGTAGTTGCCGATGTCGTGGTGTTAACATTGGCACATGCATGGGTTTTCGGCTGCACTGTGTGTTCAGACACATTTGTACTCTACCCAGAATTAAATCCTGATGTCAGTTCCGCATTGTTCGCCGCCTGTTCTGTTTTACCAGTCTGGTCAGCCTACGACGTCTGAATCTGGAATAAGGAGTAGCGATTAGCCCTTAGACGTCTGGATGTGGTTGCACCTTGGTTTCGAAGTCTCTCGAACACCCGGCACTTGTGCAGTTTCGGAAATGACCATGGCGAGCCTCCGGTTCGTCACAATCTGTCCTCCGCGAAACTCATTCTACGTACGGACAGCACGCTTACTAATACTACACGCACTCGGCACGTGTCTGACCAGCAGTCACTTCTCGCTAGGTGATATTGCTATCATCTGGATGGGTTTATATCGGTAAGAGGTAGCTGGTCATAATGTATTGCCTCATCAGTGTATAGGAAAAAGTGTACAACAATATAGAACCCGTAGCAGAACGACAGTCCCTGAAACTTTTCCATAAACAGTCTTCACCGAACAGTGGTAGTAAATCGGAATCAGTCAAAGCACAGTAGATGATGCTACGGCAGTTTTAAGTCGCACACAGGACGAGTACATGACGAACACCGGTATGTCGAACTTAAAGGTGGACGTGTCTACAGAGCACATAATTAATGATTTGCTATTCGACGTTAAGAAGGAAAGCATGGTAGTGATGATAGACCAGTAACTTTGTGCGCACCGTCGACGGGTGGCCATATCAGAATGACATTCATACACAACACTTCGCTCACATATCTGAGATCTCGGGAAATCTGTGTATGATGTATATATCTCACCGGCTGGAAGGTCCTATACGAATTCTATCATCAGAATATGACCACCTTTGAAGTTCGGCCCGCTGACATCTTTGGTACAAGATATCTGTTGTAATAGTTCCTGTTACTAAATGTAACACTTCTGTCACTAAATGTAACTGCGTTTTCTCTTTTGATGCTGTCAATTTTCAGGATGAGCATTCTAAAGCATTCTGTCAGGGTGAAAACATTAAATAAATTAACTTTTCACTCTTAACAACATGTGGGCAGGGTGGTTTCTTCCTTGGCTCGGGTATGAGGTAGAATGAAACAGCATTTTTACATAAGATAACTTTTATTGAAAGTTTCGTACCACTGTATCTTACTGGATGTTCTGGTTCGGAGAACGGCAGCTGTGTCGTTTGCGTAGCCTTCTGCTGCGGCAGCGGCGGCGGCGGCGGCGTCTGATTACGCGTAGCGGTGTGTATCTCGTGTCGCCGTCTCGCCCAGCTGACAGGAGGCGCGCAGCGCGAGGTGGCCAGTTTAATTATTTCGAGCGACGTCGTGCATCGGATGGTCATACCTTGAATGTGGCATCCCAGTGTTTCTCTTCTCTAAGCGGCCGCGTGTGTTGTGCGTCGGCAGCGGAGCGGCGCGGCTGGGGAAGGCCAGTGTCGCGGACTCGAACCACGGGCTCCCGCTTGCCAGTCTTCGGCTGTCAGGTCTTCATCCCAGCTCACAGGTGACTGCTGATGTGAGGCCGTCTCCTTCCCGTCCTCACGAGTCACCCGGGTACGTAAAAATCAGACTTCAAATACCTTTTAACTTCTGTCTTCTGGCGCTGAGGCTGCTGCTTGCTATTCCATTACAGCGGCGGACTTGGTGCGTCTATGCATGATGTAGTCTCTACTTGCATCACGGTCATCAGCACCGAAACTGACTTAAAACAACTGCTACGCTTCTTCACTTCTTCGTCTTCTTCATCGCTCGTCTCCGTCTTCGTCTCCGTCTTCGTCTCGTCTTCCTCTGTCGGGCCCACTGCGTCTCGCGTATTTATTCACTTCAGTTTACTGGAGGTGAACGACTTCACGGTCATGGCCTCTTCTGTCACGTTGAAGAGCTTCTCGAAGAATCTTCTTAACGTCGGTCATTTGCTCTTGGAATGTAGGCGAGGGCCTTTGATCACACGTGACGACTGAGAAACACGTGAGCCGGTCATTGCCTCTTCTGTCACGTTGAAAAGCTTCTCGAAGAATCTTCTTAAAGTCAGTCATTGGCTCTTGGGATGTTGGCGAGGGCCTTTGCTCACATGCGACAACTGAGAAACACGTGAGCCGGTCGGGCGATGCCCCGACGGCTGAATCGACAGCGCCCGCTTATGTGGAACTTGCTGACTTCACCGTCATTGTCTCTTCTGTTCTGCTGTTTTGCCCGCTGTTTGCCAGTATGTAACTCTCTGAACTAAACCAAGTTTTTCATTTATATTCTAATTTCTAGTTCACTTTGATTTCACTAATTTATTTACTTAAGTACCACTCAACACTGTATACGCATTATAGGTTACACAGGGGCATCTGAAGGAGACAGCATCGTCGAAATTAGTAACGCCTGGATAAATCAAACGCTTTGGTAATGGTAAATTAGTTTTCCATAAAAGCTCATCAACTGTTTTATTTTTAGCAAAATACAAACAGAACAAACATGTTATCAAAGTGGTGACACTTCTAATAAGTACAGCTTCTGTACTAGTGTAACATGACATTTTGGGAGAACGAAAGCCTCCTTACACAAAAATCATCACGGATTCCTTAAACAGAGGTGTTATGGAACAAATATTACGGTTCCATTTTTCACGTTATTCTTCTGCTTATAGTCCCACCTGAAATTTTGTTTTTCAGCCTTCAGAGCACTTCGAACTGAACCCTTGTTCTGACGCTATGTTTTGACTGTTGCTGGTAACTGTCGAATGTTATTCCAAAGATCGAATGTTATGCCTACAATTGAATGTACTTTTGTGATATCCATGATCTGTTTCTGTGTGCATGTGTGTGTTCGTTCTTTCATTTTGACTGCGCAACTGACGGTAGCATACAGAGTACAGGTGCAGATGAAGATGTACAGCTCTTCTGGACTGTGGGATACTGGCGCCTGACATCAACTGTGAGACGTACATTAAGCATGCGACCTGCCTTTGATGCTTTGTGAGCTGTTCATCGCCAGAGCACACAAATGCAGGAGTCGCAGCTGTCGTAGTATTTCAGGCCTTATGATGTCCTGCCCCTCTGGTCAACTTTTTTCAGTGTTCATAAAGTTGCGTTCCTAGACCTGTCACTCTTGTAGGGATCAATGATGCATAATGGATGCCGTGCCGTCACACTGGATAACGTTACATCACCGTGATGTAAGCGATATTGCAGTGCTTGTGCTGTTGCAACGTACCATGCATTTTTCCCTCGGACATGCATGCGACGACTACAGCCACCACCGACGTAGTGAAATACATGACATATACTCGCAGTTGCGAATATGGACAACCACCAGCTGCATAATGGAATGACGACAACGAAAATTTGTGTCGGACAGGGACTCGATCTCGGACTTCACCCATTACGGGAGCAGGCGCCGTAATTGCTTTGCCGATCCGTGCACGGTCAGACCCAAACTTCGACATGTCGCCGTTCATGCGTCACAACCGCATTCATACACTTACTGTAATTCCTGTATAGGATAGGGGGGAAGGGGCACTGTAATTTAAAATCGCTGCCTGGTATCGGCGGATACGTACAGTATTGTAGTGACTGTGTTGTTAAGAAGTTTGATGAAGTGTTCCTCCGGAAGTGCATGGATCGTACACCACAAGCACTGCAATAACGTAGTGATGCAGTAGTCATCAAGTTGCATGCACTGTCATAGTTAAACGTTGATTCCCAGACATTAAACTCTAGACATTAAATTTGTTGGTCTCGTCTCGGAATGCCTGTAGGTAACGTGGATTTTATGAGCTACTTTCACATACCGTTGATAGTAGCCACAGCACATGCCCAAACAAATGTTTCTTTTGTAAAAGCGATCGGCTGCAAAACCTAATGGGTTTGTGGATTAATGTTACCAGCGGATGGTGAACGTTACCTCAAAGCCTGAAAGTGTGGTTTTAGCATTATGATGATCACTGCCTAGTCGAAACCGATTACCAAATATTGAAATTCAGTTGCAGTTGTTGTAATCAGAAAACAAAATAAAAAATTAGTACATATTGAGATGAGGTAACTTCTCTGAGGCGGTGAGCAAAGAAAGTGTCGAGAATAGTCCAGCAGAAATTGATTAGAATAAAACAGAAAAGGAAAAACTTGAAGCTCGGAACAAAACTGTAAGGGAATGTAAAAGGAAAGAAGAAATGGATGACTGGAAATACGAGTAATAGCAGTAGCAGTTGCTGCCTATGTCCTCAATTATTTGCTGACTGTAACCTAATCTCTGTCTTCCTCTACAGTTTTTACACTGTACAGCTACCTCTAGTACCCAATTATTCAAAAAAAAATTATGACCACCCGATTTATAGCTTGTTTTTTCATATATATATATATATATATTTACTAATGAGCCAAAAAAATTATGACCATCCGATTTATAGCTTGTTTTTCCATATATATATATATATATATATATATATATATATACTAATGAGTCAAAAAAATTATGAGCACTCGATTTATAGCTTGTTTTTCCCAATTTGGAATGAAATACGTCACTGATTCTGCGTATCAGGGATCCGACGTTTGTTCGTAGGTTTGCGGAGATAAGTGGCATTAAATGTCTACGCACAGGTCATGTAATCCGCGTAAATAACAGGCGACGATTTTCAGACGAGGTGATGGCGCCCGATAGTGACCCACATGGATTCCAAAGAAATTATATCAGGCGAATTTGGTCGCTGAGATGTCAATGTGGGTTCACTATAATGCTCCTCAAACCACTGAAGTACGGTTCTGTCGGCGAGACACGGACAATTATACTGCTGAAAAATGACATCTCCGTCATTGAAGGCATCAAGGATGAAGGGATTCAGATGGCTGGCAACTGTCAGCGTTCTCCAATTACTACCACATGACCAATGAAGTGCAGGAGAATGTCTCCCGTCCCATCAGCCTGCGTCCGTCACGCCGTTCACCTTGATGACGGCTTTTCTGGAGATCTAATGTAGCAGAGACCTGATTCACCGGGGAAGTCGACAATTTTCCGTTGATCGACGGTCGAATCCCGATGTTCCTGTGCCCACCGCAATTGTAATTGACGATGCCGCTGGGTCAACATGTGAACACGTAGGCGTGGTCTGCTGTGGAGCTCCATGTTGAACAATGTGCGATGAACGGTGTGTTCCGAAACACTTGTGCGTGCACAGGCATCGTGCTCTTTCGGCTGAAATGCCTCAGATCACCATCTGTTCTACTTTGCAGAGCAGACAAGAGTCCGAACCCCACGTTCAGCGGAGTCGTGGACATCCAACCGTCTAGTTGTAGTTTCAATGTCCTTCTTCCTCTTCCCATAGACGCTTCCGACAGTAGCAGGTGAACATTCGTCCGGCTTCGTCGTTTTTGAGATACTCGTTTATAGCCTGCCCTTAATAATAACATGTGTTTTGTCAGAGTCGCTTCTCTCAATCGATTTCCCCACTTGCAGCCCCTAGGGTGATCCCCCGTCCATGTCTGGTCCATTTACGTCCTTTTGTTACCACATCACGTACCCATATAGCCACAAGGCGGCATCCAAAATCGCGGTGAGCAGTGATGCTTTTGAGTCATCAGTGTAAACCTACAACGAGGAGATGGAAAACTTATCTTAAGCAGAGAAGAAAGGGAAAACACATTGCAGGAATACGTACAAGGCCTGTACGGCGGAGAGGAGCTGTCTCAAAGCCTGATTGATGAGATGGAGGAGGAAGTTGATTTGCAAGAGATAGCTAAGAGAGAAAGCAGTCAGAATTTGAAAGTGTACAGAAATATCGGAACTTCAACAACGAGCAGGAGTCGACGATTCGCATTGGCAATTACAGCAATATGTGTCAGATTAGAAACTAGAAGGCTATTTGATTTGGTATCAGAAATCTATCAAATTTCCATGGGCATTAGTATCACCTTTCTAAACAATGTATGGTTGAATTTGAAGGCTATTAGGCTATTAGTGTGACAAATCAGGCTTGAAACTTGGTGATTAGTGTAATATGCAGAACAATAAATGTAATATGCAGAACAGTACAAGTAAATTGGATAAGTGCTGGATGAAGATCATTTCGGTTTCAGGAAGGGAAAACTTACAAAAAATGCAATTCTGAGACTGGCTTTGGTAGTGCAAGGCAGACTGAAGTAAAAGCAGGAAGGGCATTTGTGGACGAGGAGAAAGCCTATGACATTATAAGATTCTTAGAAAATACAGAAACCGGTAAATTATCTATAACTTCTAAATTTTTTAAGGGCACAGATATAGAACCTGTGCTTGAAGATTTCAATCTACCCTTACTCTCCTTTGCTAAAGCACAGCGGCATCGTTGAAGGGGATGCCCCATAGTTCTAGAGGGAAAGTTTGGCGCCTGGAGAAAGTTTGGCGTGAAAGAGTCAGTCGAACCGGAACATGCATGCACTTCCCGCTATCGCGCAGAAGGGGAAAATATTTTTAGAAAGATTATAGAAAGTCACATATGTGTGTCCGAAAACTGAGAATGTTGAAGTTCAGGGCTAACTTTGTATCTGAGGGAGTTATTATCTAATCAAATGGCGACCACTAAATAAACAATCGACAATGGTAAACTCAGCTATGTCTCGATAGGTGGGTGACTACAACTGAGTACCGTTTTAACGAAATTCAACAAACGCCATTTTTTTCGCAATGCGTTTCTTAACGGATTTTGGTACTTGAACAAGAGGCTTACACAATGCCTAAGGGAAAATAAGACAGAACTTAAGATCTGCTGTTTTAAAATGCAGCTTCTCACAAAATTCGAAATCCCCATTTTCCTAGATTACATAAAACTTAAGTAACCCTTCTTTGATACTGCTTTGTTGAAACTTAGTACACAAAATGTAAAAGTTACATTTAGTAGCCTTTACATTCACATGTGTTTATTATCAGGGAATCGAACAATATCTTATCACAGCTGATTGCTAAGCGTTTGTTAAACAGCAACACATATTGTTCTGATTAATTTGCTTTCAAGTTCAGGCACTGTTTTATTACCAGGTTAGTAGCTGTTGGGGTACCCTTTAAATGGAACATCATTGTTAAGATGTTTGGAGATTCAGAATATTCCGACTCTCTTCAGGAGGTAAAAAGTGCAAGATAAAGCAGGAGGCTTCAACGTCAAAAAAGTGAAGGGTGTATGTTTGCACACTCAAATGTAGATCTGAATATAGATTGTAACCATAGTGAAACTATAATGGAAACAACATGCAATGTAGGCTGTTTGTGTGTCAACGATCTTATTCATTATAGGGATAGCATTTATATAAATAAAACTAATTTTACAGCACAGTTTCTTACTGCGTTTAGCGTAGGCAAATTAGACTGTTGCTGTGCTATAAATATGAAGCTGTAAATAATTTTAATCTACGTTATGCATTCCCTATAAGTGCTAAATGAGTGTGCGTAGATTTCTGGATTTTCCTAAACTTTTGAGGATCGGAAAATCACAAAATAATTGAACTTTTTTCAATTTTAGGTTTATAATTCGAAAACGATTTATCCTACAGAAAATTTCCAAAATAACGTAATGGAAGAGCATAGAATTTCGTGTAGAATGAGCTACATAGGAGTTAAAGTCGATTCAGCCATTAATCCCCAAACGAAATGTCAAAAATCGGCTATTTTTACGAACTTGGAGGCAAAGTGAATTATTCTCCTGTTCAAACGCCTGTTACTGAAAACGTCTTCTCAAAATGAAAAGTTTCATGCATGAAAGCTGCCGAGCATAGATTTTTGTGTAAAAGGACCTCTTATATTTTAAAATTAACTCAGTCGTTACAAAGAAACGAATAAAAATGGGAAAGCACTCGTAGGGCTAAAAATGAAACACGGATGAAAGCGTGGGTATTTTGGGTTTTGTAAAACTTTGTAATTTGTACCTTCTTTTTTCAGAAAAGGAGATTGGTGATGAATTTCAGTTATTCATTCATCAGTCCTCATCTACATAGATGGCCAGAATTGTATTTTTGAAATTTTTTGAATCAAGTGTTTTGAGTAGAACTCCTGTAAGGTTCTATAAATGGTGTTTGTTGAGATTTGTTAGAACGGTCCTTAATCGTGGTTTGAGTGCACTCAGAGAATGAAGGGATGTGAAAATTGAATATAAAGTGAAATAAATCATCTGTGTCACACAAAAGTGTTCTCATGTTACAACCTATTCGCTATTTTTAGTAGATTTTGGAAGGAATGAACTATAGAACACTGTGGAAAGTAGGGAGAGTGCGGGAATCTGATAGTCTGAACTTAAGTTATCGGCGCATATACGTCGGAGTAAGTTCGTTCACCTGAACTGGCTGCATACGAATTTCTGATGCCTATATTTCCAGCCAGTTACACTACTCCAAGTAACAATCAACTAGGAATAAATAAATACAGTGGAGCATGGCTTATATTTATCGATCGGTGACATGACCGAGTTGTTCAATCATCGGAGGCGATGGTTAGAAGGGTGAAACGAGTCCAACAGTAGTACGGTATTTAAACATTTGGATACGACGGAACAACCGCTGTAACAAGAAAGAAACAGTCGAATCATGGAACGATACAAAGACTAAAGCAGATGTCACGTCACCATGAACAGCAGCCAGCAGTAGCAGAGAATAGAGAACGTAAGTGTCGCAAGTTGCTGCAGGTCATTAAAAAATTATGGCTGTAGAAATAATTTAACACTGCAGAATAGCCTAAAAGGTGATTAATTATGCGTGTAATGTAAAGCGATATTTCATGAATTTCAAGTATTTACAGAAATTGTGTAATATTTAGGAAATATAATAGTAAAATTACATTTGCAAAAGTGGAGGCAGAATTTACGGTGGATAAGATCGGAAAAGAGAGTTATCAAATGAGCGAGATTAACAGTCAAATGTAGGGGAGGAGGAACAGCATTTATCAGAAGTAGAAACTAAACAGGAAAAGTGAATATAAAGGGGAGGAAAATACGCTGATGAAAGAAAAAAGTTCTCAATACTAAAAAACAATTAACGTAGAATAATAGCTTGTGAGCTCTGCTACATCCATGTACTAATTTTTATTTACATGACAAACCCTATTTTCAGGGCTATATTTTAATTTGGACTAATGGATCTATGCAGATATTTGTAAAAACGACGATGATACATCATTCCATATTTATGTAAAATTGCCGCCTTCTGAAGAAGACAGATTTAAATCTGCCGAAACCTAGCTAAAGATTTCTTTATCCATTGCAACTGGTCGGCTGTTTTTAGTCTTATTACGTGGAACCGTTGCTGTTGCGCAGCTACGTTTAAAATACTATAATGAAATTTGTCTATTTCAGTTATTAGTATTGCAAGATCAAGGTTTAATGTAAGCATGAAGTACGCCATTGCAGATTTGAAGTGCTGGTACATTAACAGCCGGTGTATCGGTCAGAACGTTGAACTCAAGTGCGCAAACGCACATGCATTGTGTTCTACAGGTACCAGATGCCAGTTTGTGGGATGGAGTTCCACGCCTGTTGCACTTGCTTGGTCGATACAGGGACGGCTAATGCTGTTTATGAATGACTGTGGAACTACCGTCCGATGATGCCCCATATGTGCTCGGCAGATGTAGTGATCCAGCAGGCCAAGGCAACATGTCGGCACTTTGAGTTTTACAAAAGCCGTATGTGGGCGAGCGTTGTCCTTTTGGAGAACACCACCTGGAATGCTGTCGGTGAATGGCAGCACAACAGGTCGAATCACCAGATTGACGTAAAAATATTCAGGCAGCAGGGTGGGTGGGATAACCACGAGGGTTCTCTTGCTGATGTACGAAATCGCATCCCAGACGACAGATTCAGGTGTAGATGCAGCACGTCTACCACACACACAGGACGGCTGCAGGTCCTCAACGGGCGTCCTGCTAACAAGCACACGCCCGTCACTGGCATAAAGGTTAATCCAGCTTTCATGAGAAACAGACTCCCACTCTGGCCTCCAATGAGCGGTCGCTTCATACCACTGAAGTCGCAGATGGCGTTCGTTTGGGGTTAGAGGGACGCACGCTACAGGCCATCTGAGCTGTCCTTGAAGTAACAGAGTGTTTGAGTACTGCTCAAACTACTGTGCAGCTGCAGCACGGTGTGCCACAGCCAAACCTCGAGCACGACGGTCTTCCCTCTCAGTATTGCCATGTGACCATCCGGAGCTCAGTCTTCTTGCGACCATACATTCTCGTGATCACCGACGCCAGCAATCGTGTATGGTGCCTACTTTTCTAGAAAGTCTTTCTAGAGTATCACAGAAGGAACAGCCAGCTTCTCGCAGGCCAGTTACATGACCTCGTTCTAACTCAGGGGGTGTTGATGATGGCATCGTTGTCGCCTTAAACGCGATCTTGACTAACACCAACTGATTACGTACTTTGTCAAAAGTGAACTGAAATGTCATGTGGCTAGTGCCTCCCCTCATGTAGACCGGTCGCCTGGTGCAAGTCTTTTTTGTTGACGCCACTTCGACGACTTGCGTGTCGATGGGGATGATATGATGAAGAAGACAACACCCAGTCACTGAGCGGAGAAAATCTCCGACCCAACCGGGAATCGAACCCGGGCCCCTTTGCAAAACATCCTGCAGCGCTGACCCCTCAGCTGTCGAGGCGGACGTGTCAAAGGTAATGCTCACGAGCGCGTATTTAAAGTAAACCTGATTTCCATTCTCAAACAGGCACTACTAGCACCACTATTAGGCAGCTTCCACGAAATCTGAATAGACACCAATAGACACCACCTTTCAGAAGTAGAAACATTCATTTACGTCGCACGACTCCTTTTTGATGTTGCTGTTTTGTTTCCGTCGGTGCATTTTCCTTTGAAATACCATTGCACAGAAAAGCGTGGTAGGCACATCCTGAGCCATAAAGGCAGGAAAAGTGGATAAACCGAGAACATAAGGGCGAGAAACAGCCCAAGCGAGCAAAGATAGTTGGTATGACACGTTAGTAGAAACATCAAAACCGAGGAGAGGAATCGGTATCGATCTCGAACAATTAATGGAATCATTAAGGGAAATGTGAGAAAATCAATAGGAACATAATATACAAATTAAAGTGGCAAACGAAGTAATCGAGTCGTCAATAACAGAGAATATTGATAAAAAATTAGAAAAACCCGAGGAGAAAGCCAAGGAAACGTTTAAGGCATAGGAGGAAAGGGTGGATGACAAAATGGGTAAGGAGGGAAAAGCAAAAATCAAGGAATATCCGGAATAAGAGTTCGAAACGATATTTGGAGAAGTAAATGAGGTGGAACAAGAAAGAGCCAGTGAAAATCTAATAGTAGAGGGAGCGCAACGAACAATGCAAGTATGTGGAAAGCGATAAATGGATACTGAAGTGATATTGCAAGAAATAACACAAGGAAAAAGCAAGACCAAGATTAATAGAGTAAACAAAGAATTCCAGGAAGGTGTAGGAGAGACAGTAGTACGTCTCGATCAACCAATCAATAATAACTCTTAGTCAACTAGCCATTAGAATAATCTGACAAGCAAGTTACAGACGCCAAGGGTACAGTAAACATTGTGACGAAGGACATGTCCAGCCAATGTGTTTCTAAAGCAAAACGTGTGAGAAAACTGAACAAAAATATATCGTGTCTTAATTATGAACAGAAGATGTGGACAAAACGGTTGGATAACAAGCAAACAGAAGTTTGTGAGAGACGATATACTGACGTTAAGAGACAAACATGCCTTGCAGGGAATGACATTAATGAACATTGTGTTTCCAATATGAAACTTGTAAAGAAAGTAAGGAAAATGTTTTGTGCCTCGATTTTGAACATCAGATATGAGTATACTGTATTAATGCTGTTTGTGCCGATTTCAAGGCCACGGAAGAAGGATAAACAATATGGATACTAATCGAACGTGAAATGTGCACTCTGACTGGACGCAAAATACCCTAATTACCAAGTGGACAAAGGTGAGAAATGGTGACACAAAGAAGAGTGATGACCATGCAACAAAACGCATAAAAAGGCCGCTGGAGACACAAAAGAAGATAGGTACGAAGCCTGAAGGCCGAGAAGTGGGGCGGAACTGGCAGATAATGAGAGCACAGGAAACATATAGGGTTCTCAGGGATGCCCCGTCCAGAAACTTAGATGGTGGAGCTTGGAATGGCTTAGGAAGACGAGTGAAACATTTACGGAATAAAAGCAGAAAAATTAACTCGGGGGAAAAAGGCCTAATAGAAGAGGATATTATATTGGAAAGTTACGCAAGTGTCATCCCTGTAACTGAGGTTGAAATACACTCCTGGAAATGGAAAAAAGAACACATTGACACCGGTGTGTCAGACCCACCATACTTGCTACGGACACTGCGAGAGGGCTGTACAAGCAATGATCACACGCACGGCACAGCGGACACACCAGGAACCGCGGTGTTGGCCGTCGAATGGCGCTAGCTGCGCAGCATTTGTGCACCGCCGCCGTCAGTGTCAGCCACTTTGCCGTGGCATACGCAGCTCCATCGCAGTCTTTAACACTGGTAGCATGCCGCGACAGCGTGGACGTGAACCGTATGTGCAGTTGACGGACTTTGAGCGAGGGCGTATAGTGGGCATGCGGGAGGCCGGGTGGACGTACCGCCGAATTGCTCAACACGTGGGGCGTGAGGTCTCCACAGTACATCGATGTTGTCGCCAGTGGTCGGCGGAAGGTGCACGTGCCCGTCGACCTGGGACCGGACCACAGCGATGCACGGATGCACGCCAAGACCGTAGGATCCTACGCAGTGCCGTAGGGGACCGCACCGCCACTTCCCAGCAAATTAGGGACACTGTTGCTCCTGGGGTATCGGCAAGGACCATTCGCAACCGTCTCCATGAAGCTGGGCTACGGTCCCGCACACCGTTAGGCCGTCTTCCGCTCATGCCCCAACATCGTGCAGCCCGCCTCCAGTGGTGTCGCGACAGGCGTGAATGGAGGGACGAATGGAGACGTGTCGTCTTCAGCGATGAGAGTCGCTTCTGCCTTGGTGCCAATGATGGTCGTATGCGTGTTTGGCGCCGTGCAGGTGAGCGCCACAATCAGGACTGCATACGACCGAGGCACACAGGGCCAACACCCGGCATCATGGTGTGGGGAGCGATCTCCTACACTGGCCGTACACCACTGGTGATCGTCGAGGGGACACTGAATAGTGCACGGTACATCCAAACCGTCATCGAACCCATCGTTCTACCATTCCTAGACCGGCAAGGGAACTTGCTGTTCCAACAGGACAATGCACGTCCGCATGTATCCCGTGCCACCCAACGTGCTCTAGAAGGTGTAAGTCAACTACCCTGGCCAGCAAGATCTCCGGATCTGTCCCCCATTGAGCATGTTTGGGACTGGATGAAGCGTCGTCTCGCGCGGTCTGCACGTCCAGCACGAACGCTGGCCCAACTGAGGCGCCAGGTGGAAATGGCATGGCAAGCCGTTCCACAGGACTACATCCAGCATCTCTACGATCGTCTCCATGGGAGAATATCAGCCTGCATTGCTGCGAAAGGTGGATATACACTGTACTAGTGCCGACATTGTGCATGCTCTGTTGCCTGTGTCTATGTGCCTGTGGTTCTGTCAGTGTGATCATGTGATGTATCTGACCCCAGGAATGTGCCAATAAAGTTTCCCCTTCCTGGGACAATGAATTCACGGTGTTCTTATTTCAATTTCCAGGAGTGTATATGAGCGTGTGACTAAATCAGTAGTCGACTCAAGAAGCCTGCTGTAAGTGATATTAAACAATGTGCATAACGAGATATTGAAAGCAAGATATGAAATACCACGTTTACCGGTAAGTGGATCCGAAATAAAAGGAGCTGTAGGTGAATACGGGAAAACAGTCAACTGTCAAGTAAGGTTGCATGTTGCAATATAAGGAGAATCACGTCGAGTGGAGCTGTAGTTGTGGATAATTTGCGAGAGAAACTTCTTATAGGATCCGATTGGTTGACAGAACACAATGTAGAGATAGATTATGACAGACATGATATGAGGTTTTGCGACAGTGAAAAAGAGGAAAAAAAATTTTAATGGCAAAACGGAAGTAGATAGAATACAAGGTTTTCCCGCATACACCTAGCGATGAGAAAGTAGGAGAGGAAAATCTAGTAGATCCTAACGGAAGTGGTGTGTCTCTGATTAGTAAGGAAGAAGCAAATGATCCTGCATGGGCAGAAATTAACAGCAAAATGTACGGGATTTGTAATACAGGAATTGTAGAGCTGGACAGCTATCGCTCGTAATTGAAAGATTAAAGGAGGTTTTTCGAAAAATACCGTGGATTATAAAAAAGCGAACAAGGTGTACAAAAATAAAGCCTGATATACCTTATTTTAAGTTGCCTTGTCCTATTTCACTGGCCGGAAAAGAAGCTATAGGAAAAGAATTAGAGAAGCAATCTAGAGAGCTCTCAGTGAGCACAATAGCCCTTTAGCCATTACGATAAAGAAAAACTGAAGTGTGAGGCTTGTGCTGGACGTAGGGGAAACGAACGAAGCAAAAAGTAACACCAAGTTGTAATAAACGTGAATAAACGGAATGGACAGGGTCACTAACGTGTGTTTAAACATAGATATACCTCTCTTAAGGACAATGCTATGTGTTCATCGTGACTGTGTTAATGAACAATGCAAAAGAAGCATTGTGGGGGGGCACGCCCCTGTTGTGTGTTAATACAGGATGCTTGGAACGTATTCGGTTACACAGCCACTTAAAATGTTGAGTTACAGTGTGACACTTGTTAGATGGTGTGGCAGGTGCGAACACATGCAGTGAATTTACGGAAAGAAGGTGTGGCTTACGCAGCGTAATGTATTGTCACATGTCGAGAGCCGGAGGGGCAAGGTGCTGCATTTAATTGCAGAGTGGCGCCGCGGATGGCAGGCTGGCCTCTGGCAAGACTTCAGGCAGCACCTGCAGGGGCCGCCGACGGGAGGGGGAGGATTCAGCAGCTGGCCAAACGAGATCAGCGGCGCAGACACCGACCCCAACAGCTGACAACAGGTGTGCACCAACCGGGGGCGAGTCGCTGAGTAGCTGCTTATGTGAGGCAAGGTACACCACGGCAGCATACGAGGACAATAGGTTTGCGGTGCCTGACACTGATTAGGTATGTACGTGTGTGCAGATCGTGTCTGAGCAGTATCCCAGTAGTATCTCCTTGCGCGTTTATCTGTGTAAATTAAAGACATGTCATGAATGACTAAAATCATTTTTTTCTTATGTGTGAGCTTTTTATCTATGCACCAAATTGTAATTTTAAGTTTATATTTTGTTCTTCCTCAATAAATTTCAAAAAATTTCCATGACATGCTTATACTTTGCTATAGTTCGCTGATTTCAAGATTTCTTGTCATACAAAATACTTTTTACTTATACACTGAGGTGCATAGTTCCTGAGAAATCAGTACCCAGAACAACCTCCTCTGGCCGTAATAATGGCCTGGGCATTGGGTCAAACAGAGCTTGGATGGCGTGCACAGGTACAGCTGCCCATGCAGCTTCAACACGATACCACAGTTCATCAAGAGTAGTGACTGGCGTATTGTGACGAGCCACTTACTCGGCCACCATTGACCAGGCGTTTTCAATTGATGAGAGATCTGGAGAATGTGCTAGCCAGGGCAGCAGTCGAACATTTTCTGTATCCAGGAAGACCCGTACAGGACCTGCAACATGTGGTCGTGCATTATCCTGCTGAAATGTAGGGTTTCGCAGGGATCGAATGAAGGGTAGATCCACGGGTCGTAACACATCTGAAATGTAGCGTCCACTGTTCAAAGTGCCATCAATTCGAACGAGAGGTGATCGAGACGTGTAACCAATGGCACCCCATACCATCACGCCGGGTGATATGCCAGTATGGCGATGACGAATACACGCTTCCAATGTGCGTTCACCGCGATGTCGCCAAACACGGATGCGACCATCATGATGCTGTAAACAAAACCTGGATTCATCCGAAATAATGACGTTTTACCATTCGTGCTCCCAGGTTCGTCGTTGAGTACACCATCGCAGGCGCTCCTGTCTGTGATGCAGCGTCAAAGGTAAGCGCAGCCATGCTGCTGCAAACGTCGTCGAACTGTTCGTGCAGATGGTTGTTGTCCTGCAAACGTCGCCATCTGTTGACTCAGGGATCGAGACGTGGCTGCACGATCCGTTACAGCCATGCGGATAAGATGCCTGTCATCTCGACTGCTAGTGATACGACACCGTTGAGATCTAGCACGGCGTTCCATATTACCCTCCTGAACTCACCGATTCCACATTCTGCTAACAGTTACTGGATGTCGACCAACGCGAGCCGCAATGTCGCGATGCGATAAACTGCAATCGCGATAGGCTACAGTCCGCCCTTTATCAAAGTCGGAAAGGTGATGGTACGCATTTCTCCTCCTTACATGAGGCATCACAACGACGTTTCACCAGGAAACGCCGGTCAACTGCTGTTTGTGTATGAGAAATCGGTTGGAAACTTTCCTCATGTCAACACGTTCTAGGTGCCGCCACGGGCGCCAACCTTGTGTGAATGCTCTGAAAAGCTAATAATCTGCATATCACAGCATCTTCTTCCTGCCGTTTAAATGTCGCGTTTGTAGCACGTCATCTTCGTAGTGTAGCAATTCTAATGACCAGTAGTTTAGAATATGGGCTATTTGCTTAAAGTTAATATCGGAATGTGGTCTGAAGAATGCTGAGAAGTGTGTTTGTAGATATTCTAATTTCTGCTTGAAATTTCAAATTTCATAAATTTTGAAATGAACCGAAAAGAAAAGTAATTTTCAGTTTGATCTTGCGATGAGAAACATTTTGAGAATTATGATTCTTGGTATGTTTTTTTTCCACAGAATTTGCAGATTTCAAAAATAATAGGAATGAATGGGTGTGGCTCGTGTGAAGCAGATGTTTAGAAACAAAAAAGGTAAAGATAACGTTGCCAAGCGGTGAGGGTACCGTTGCCATTTTCAGTTATTTTCATTTAGGGAGGAATTCCTACTTTCGCAAATTGAGGTGATTCCATTTATTTTTCAAAGATCCTTGTTTAACGTTGCTTTGGAGAACAGTTAGTTGAGCAATGTAACGGTAAAAATATCGATCTTGTACTTCAAGGATCGAAACCACCCTCTAGCTTCTTTGTTACATGGCGGGGGCATCGCTGATGGGGCTGCGCCGTAGTTCTAGAAGGGGCACACTGGAATTTAGGGAGTCAATCGAGTTGGAGGAAACTTCTAATGCAGATCCCGAGTGCCCGCATTTCCCACAATTACGTATAAAATTAAAGTATTTTTTGAAAAGATTATAGAGTCGCTCCAAAGTCACCACACTAGTTGGATGCATATATGTCTAAGCAAGGTGAGAATTTTAAAGGTCGGTGTTAATTTTGTTTTGGGGGAGCTTTTAAGTAATTAAATGGCGATCGCCCAGTAAAGAATCGGCAATTGTATACTCGTATGAGCTAATGATAGAGGACTGACTAATTATACTGTGAATGTAGGCGTGTAATACTTGAATTTGAAATGGAATAAATTAACTGTGATTTACCATAGCATTCACATATTACGACATCTTCTTTATTATGAGAATATTTTGGAACGAACTGCAAATCAGTGTGGGAGAATAGATAGGGCTTGTGTTGTAGGCCCACAGTCAGGACTTTAGTTATCGTCATATATACCTTGTGAATAATTTTAGCCTACAAAACTGGCTGCTGAGAATTTCTGATGCCTATATTTCCAACCAGCCAGCTATGATTCAATAAATAGAAAGGGGGTGGCGACTTACAGCATAAGTGGTAGTAGTAAAAGTAATATATGAAGAAAGGCATGTTTCTGTAGGATAGGCTTCCTGCTTATCATAACTCTAGTTCAATTTGTACCACGAAGGAAGTGAAAAATAAATTCAGAACACGAATAAAAGTTGAAGAAGAGCAGTTATCAAAGCTAAAGTTGGGAGACGCATAAGTCTTATAACTAGATGTTAAGTTAACTTGATAAGCTTAAGCAATTTGAAAGGAATGCATAACGTTCTCAGAAAATGGCTCAAGGATAGAGATTAAGGTGATGAAGAGTAATAGAGAACAGAATAATGGCGTTCTCAACATCAAAATTGGGATCGATATAAATGAAAATGCAAAAGTGTGGAAGTATGCAGGATGGTCGAAGAAAGGAAGATATGTGAAGTGGATGGGAATGGATAGCTTCCTTCAAGGTGGCAGGGGTAAAATACAGGGAGCGAAAAGATATTTACAATTTGTACACAAACCAGATGGCAGTTATAAGAGTCGAGAGACGTCAAAGGGAGGCATTGGTTGGGAAGGGAGTGAGACACTGTTGCAGCCTCTCCCCGATGGTGTTCAATCTGTACATTGAGCAAGCAGTAAAGGAAACAAAAGAAAAATTCGGAGTAGGTATTAAAATCCATGGAGAAGAAATAAAAACTTTGAGGATCGTCGATGACATTGTAATTCTGTCAGAGACAGCAAAGGACTTGGAAGAGCAGTTGAACGGAATGGATAGTGTCTTGAAAGGAGGGTATAAGATGAACATCAACAAAAGCAAAACGAGGATAATGGAATGTAGTCGCATTAAGTCGGGTGATGGTGAGGGGATTAGGTTAGGAAATGAGACACTTAAAGTAGTAAAGGAGTTCTGCTATTTGGGGAGCAAAATAACTGGTGATTGTCGGAGTAGGATATAAAATGTAGACTGGCAATGGCAAGGAAAGCGTTTCTGAAGAAGAGAAATTTGTTAACATCGAGTATAGGTTTAACTGACAGGAAGTCGTTTCTGAAAGTATTTGTATGGAGTGTAGCCATGTATGGAAGTGAAACATTAACGATAAATAGTTTGGACAAGAAGAGAATAGAAGCTTTCGAAAAGTGGTGGTACAGAAGAATGCTAAAGATTAGATGGGTAGATCACATAACAAATGAGTAACTATTGAATAGGATTGGGGAGAAGAGAAGTGTGTGGCACAACTTGACCAGAAGAAGGGATCGGTTGGTAGGACATGTTCTGAGGCATCAAGGGATCATCACTTTAGTACTGGAGGGCAGCGTGGAGGGTAAAAATCGTAGAGGGAGACCAAGAGATGAATAAACTAAGCATATTCGGAAGGATGTAGTTGGGAGATGAAGAAGCTTGCACAGGATAGAGTCTCGGTCGGGCACACAGTTTTAATCTGCCAGGAAGTTTCATATCAGCGCACACTCCGCTGCAGAATGAAATTCTCATTTAGGATATACATCAGTGTTACAGGAATTATGACATAAGTAAATACATAATAGATCAGAATAACATTCGAAAAATCAACTTCATACATGAGCATTAAAACAGAACAAAATAAATAATGTCTAAACATCTTTACAAAGTAAATTACATATTATTAGAAAAATTCTACAACACAACTCTTATCAGCTAAACACATAAAGACAGGAAAAACGCAAATGCACATAGCAGAATAACACAAAAGGAAAGGACAGGGTTAGTTTTCAGTGTAACATTTGGTACTGCAGTCCAACCCAAAACTTCATTCCATAGATCTTTCCTCTTATTTCAACATTTGCCCCTGGAAAAAAAAGAAGAAAATAAAAAAACAAACAAAAATTTTCTAACCCTGTTGTCCCTAAACCCTACTGTTCTGTTCGTATCCTCTTCCAAAATAAATATTTCTCATTGTACAATATTCATTTTTGCCCAAATATTTTTCATATAACTTCTCAATGCATTCATTCCCTATTCTTCATCGTTAGTTTCTTATATAGTCTGCCCCTCTTAAGCTAACTTAAATCTACTGAGCTCAGATATATACACTAAGGGACGAGGCAATGCAGCAGCACATAACAAATTAACACAAACACAAATGACAAAAAATGGAAATTGCTAAAGCAAGCAGCAGTATATCTAAATTAGCAATGCAAATGCAATATTACAACTAATATTAGTCAATGTGCAGCAAACAAGAAAAATAAATCCGCAGTAAAACTGCCTTAACGGACAAATACAAAGTGAAATCCAGTAGCACTATGTCTGGCAAACAGCAGCAGCAAATGCTATAACTTATACCTAAACATGACATAGCTCAAGCAGAAAAAATATTACAGTAAAGATGGCTATGTCTAATACTTATGTCACATCTTAACACTAGAGTGATGCATCACGATAACTTACTCTAGCAGACAAGTTATCAAATCGTTAAGAAAATTGTTTATGCAATACTTGTGAAGGGAAATGTCTATTCACATCTTAATGTCTATGTAATTAAAGTGGTGCACCAAGACAAGTTATTCTACAAAAAATTACCAAGTACTTGAAAAGAAAATTATGTATTCAGTTACCGTTATTACTCCCTTCTTATTGTTCTTTCCTTTCCAAGTGCTCCTTTTTCGAAGAATGTGGATCATAATTTAATAGATCTGTCGACAGAAATTGTTCACATTAGCAGATGCATTTAATTTATTTTATGAAACCAATGCTGCAACACAGCTGGAAACCAGATATCAAACAAAATAGGCAAAAATATACATAAAGCAAGGCATGGAACATAATTCACTAGCCATATGGCATTTCGTAAGGCAGTAAAAAAATCTCTCAACTAAAAAGACAGTAGTCATAATCAGGTGTATAGACATAAAATATTTCTCATCATTTCATTAGGCACATCAGTAAATATCAGAAAGTATGAGCACCACAGTATAATCATATGTTTCCAAGTAATAGCGTGTCATATTTGCGATGCTTACTACAAAGGAATGTCAATAGTGAGGTTAATGACCTCTTTTTTCTCCACCTAATTGCTTTTTCTCCAGGCAGGTGGTCGCCCACAACGCATTACAACAAGGTTACTTGGCTTTCTTACCGAAATATTTACGACAACAGTTTGCGCTACAGTGTCAGTCTCATATAAAAAATTTCACAGGTCGAGAATTTGCGTTACAAATGTGTAGAAACAAAATCATATAAATATAACATTGTCAAAAGAATTTTCGCCAGCATTGTGAAACATTCACGCATGTACACACATTTCATAACTCTTAAAGTACGATTCTTGGTTTCCCTCATCCACTTTCACAAATCAGAGTCCCTAACCACTACTCATTATTCCTTATTTTATTACACATATTCATATTCGTCGACACCTCTTCAATATTTCATCATAATAAATACGTAGCATAATCAAATTCCTCATATAGCATCAGCTTATCGATCATAAACTTACCTCAACAGCATAATACACATCATCGTCGTAATAATAACATCAAAACACCTCAGTCAAATCTCGAAAACGTCGTAGCTTTCTGCAATAATTTCAAAACCTAAAAAAATTCTCTGCCCATTTCAATAGCGTCATCTTCCTCAAAGGTACTTTAAAAATCATGATCCCATACCAAATACACCATTCAAAGCTCTCATAGTATCACAATGGTTCCGAAAAAATATGAACAGTTCACCAAGTACAGACAAAATACAATTTCATAAGTGTGAAGTTATCCAATTGTGTAATTATGTAAACATGTGACACTGACATGTATGAATGACTGTGCTGATAAACCTCTTACATTATTTGATTTTCAAACAGCTGAGCAGAACTCAACGTACCCAGACATTTCGCTCTTTACCTATTCTGATCAACACTAAAGCGACACACAATATTATTAGCGCAACGCAATCTGAATTTCAAAAATCCCTACAAGAGAGTGGCCCTGACTAACATTAGCCTATACCTTTCACAAACCACTTACCTCACAAAAATCTTCGTTACTCTAACTACTGCAATACAGCGAGCGCCACTACTGCCAGCTAAATAAAAGATTCTAACTACTGAAGGCACTAACTACTGATAGGAATAGTCAGCAAATGAAAGATTTTGATAGAGAACAAACAATGTATTTACCTTAATAATGTTCCAAAGTCATTATATATATATATATATATATATATATATATATATATATATATATATCAGTTCCTAATATACACTCAAAATTCTGCCATTTCTCTTCCCACATCCACCACTGCTGACGGCTCACCTCCAACTACGCAATGCTACGTGCTGTTCACATCCAGCTGCCCAACACTACAATGGCGAATATTTCAACAATGCCAACCAGCCGCAGACTGCACACAGCACACTCAGTGATTTTCACACAGAGCGCTAGGTGACGTTACCAACATAAAAACCTAAACAGCTTACTTGCACTAGGAATACACGATGTTCCTTGGTCGGTACTTCAGTCTACTAAATCTAAAACTAAACACCTCCCTAACAGGCCTTGAAGGACCAACGGTAGTGACTGGCCGCCGCGTCATCCTCAGCCCATAGGCTTCACTGGATGCGGATATGGAGGGGCATGTGGTCAGCACACCACTCTCCTGGCCGTATGTCAGTTCCCGAGACTGGAGCCGCTACCTTTCAATGAAGTAACTCCTCAGTTTGCCTCACAAGGGCTGATTGCCCCCCACTTGCCAACAGCGCTCGGCAGACCGGAGGGTCGCCCATCCAAGTGCTAGCTCAGCCCGACAGCGCTTATCATCGGTGATCTGACGGGAACCGGTGTTACCACTGCGGCAAGACCGTTGGCCTTCAGTCTAGTAATATTTCGGAACCACATTAATAAGTCGCACTAGAGACCGCCATAGGCAGTTTCCCCCCTTTTGTACAGTTCGTGTTGTTGGACACAAAGTTGTTTTTTGTGCAGTATTGTAAGTATTTCGCGTTCACATTTCAGTGCTGTATTAAAGGTGTTTCGAAAATATTATTAACTCTTCTGGCACAGTGTGTTATGGTGCGTAAACTGATTGCATGAGTGTTTACAACTGTTTATACAGGGAGTTCGGAAGCTTCCGTTATAGACTTCTAGGAGTTGTAGAGGGTAGTGAGTACATAGTATTTTAAGCAAGAACCCATGTCTGAAAACGTACCGTTTCCGTTCTATAACTGTGTCAGTTCAAATGTTCAATTCATGTACTTCTGCTTCAGGAATTGGATTAGCCGAGACGCATTACGGTTATTAGTTAAGAATTCGAAACACAACGAAACATCCATTTACCACTTTAGCACATTTTTATGTATTAACCCTTAAACATTATGAGTTTACATTATTCCAGAACAAATTAGGCCACAATATTGTATGTACAGAACAGCACTGAAGCATTACAACAGAGGCTCGCTGAGGGGACCGCCAACCTCATTACCGACATTGTACCTACGAAGTGTGTTCTGTTACGCACTATCGATCACACTTAGTGTGTCTTTCATTTGTAGTGCACCGGCAAGAACTCGTGGCAGCAAGTAGTCTTCTGTCTCTGCAGGAGTCTCGTAAATTTAACTTTGCGTAACTTTGCATACGACCTCACAAGAAGTTGTACACGTCATCCTGTCTACCCTATTGCACGCCAAAACAAGAAACAGTGAGACTTTTCTCTTTCCCTCTGTAGATATGGACGTGCAACATATCTGAATTTATATCGCCATAGAACGGAAACGGTACGTATTAAAAATATTCTATACTCAGTCCCCTATACAAGTTCTGGAAGTCTGTAATGTGAATTTCCGAACACACTGTACAGCATGTGGATAGTTAAATCATACTTCATCCATCGTGTACCCGTCTTCTACCTTGGAACAAAAGAAGGTTTTTCATCATGGAAGATGTGGCACTTGCAAATTAAATGAGTTTCTTTAATGTGTTAATTAATTTACCTGTTTTTTGAGTTTCCCATACTTTCTATTTAAAAAAAAATCTAACTTGTAACTGGTTTTTGTTATACATCCGCTTAATTTGTTTCGTTTATTCATTATTGCGGTGTAATAGAGTAATAATGTAAAAGACACGCTATTAAACACTGTATTGACTACATTTTCCAAATTATAACGCTTTTAAAATACAGTTGAATATTTTTTCCTAGGTACACTACGTTTTCGTTCTTTGGAACATGTTTTAACTTTTCTAAAAAGCCTAATTTTTCAGGGTAACATTGCAATTTGGGAAAAAGACTACATGAGATAAAATTGAATGACATTATTTAAATAGAAGAGGAGTTCAATAAGTAATGTAAGACTTTCTTCCTCGGCTTATTTCGGTTCAAAAATGGGGTATTTGTTGTGAAACATCGTGATATACTCCCGCTTCAGCCCCTTCAGTTTCATGAAGTTCCGATGGGTATCGGCGCTATACGCAGCCTTGAAAAAGGCGTGTGTAACGGAGCGGTAGAGAGCTGTCATGGAGTTTCTTTTAGCGGAAAATTAGAACACTGCAGATACTCACAGATGCTTGCAGAATGCCTATGGAAACCTGGTAGCGATCAGAAGCACAGCCAACAGTTAGGCGAGGCGTCTGTCATCATCAGAACAAAGGCACGCAAACCTGTTCGATCTCCCGTGTGTCGGCATACAGCTGCGGTTCCTGCGATGTTGAAGCGTGCGGACACTCTCATTCTCATCACAAAGACCTCGCCACACAACTGGTCATGGTCATCTCCGTTGGTGGCGCTGACATACTCGTCCACCCGTTGGCATACTCAGAGGTGTGTGCCCGCATAGTTCCTCGCCGCCCAACAGAATATCATAAAGGGCACCGAAGGACCGTCTTTATGGAAATGCTTGCTCGTTATGTGGCTGATGGTGACAATTTTTGTCGAACATCGTAATAGACGGTGAAACATATTTTCATCACATCGCACCGGAGTCAAAACGGCAAACCATGAAGTGGCGCCACACCACCTCCCCTCCGAAGGCTGCACCCTTTGCTGGTAAAGCTATAGTGGCGGTCTTCTGTTTAATACTCTACTTCATTGTGCAACGGTCGGCTGTAAATTGTATTGTGCTCAAGAAAACTGAAGAAACGACTTCGTCGTGTTCCTCGCATCATAAATACAAACGAACTTCTCCTTCTGCATGACAACGCAAAGACTCTCACACCGGAGAGGAACTCAAAAAGCTTCACTCGACTGTCCTTCCTTATCCAGCCAATACCCCAGATCTCGCACAATCTGACTTTCATCTGACCCACTGAACGATGCACTCCGCTGGAAGTAGTACGTGGAT